>NC_045614.1:180160756-180463787 GCF_009829155.1 Mustela erminea
TGTGGGCAGACAAGTGACTGATTTCAAGGAATGATATGCATCTTGTTTATGCAATATCATAATAAAATTAATGACACGTGTATTCATTTGGATGAATATAGTCCTGTCTTCTTGAGGAAGAATGCAGAGGATAACTCTCTGAGATCAGTCAGGATGAGTCTTATGAAAAATCATTGGCTACTGTCAGGTATTGCAAAGCAGTGTTTTTCTCAAGGGCCATTAGCATGGGTCAGGTTTTTATACAAACACACAAATTTGTACTGACAAGCTAAATGGTCCCAGGCCACCGTGCTTAAAAACTTCTTTGGGTGGCTCAGTGGGTTGAGCCTCTGCCTTCGGCTCGGGTCATGATCTCAGGGCCCTCGGATCGAGTCCCACGTCGGGCTCTCTGCTCAGCAGGGAGCCTGCTTCCCTTCCTCTCTCTCTGCCTGCCTCTCTGCCTACTTGTGATCTCTCTCTCTCTCTCTCTCTCTCTCTCTCTGTCAAATAAATAAATAAATAAATCTTTAAAAAAAAAAAAAAAAACTTCTTTGTGGTCAGGTGTTTTAGCAGCTACTTGATGCTGTTGATGTGGTGCTTAGACCTAGCTTTCCTTAATTTGGTATGTTAGAGTGAAGGGTCCAAAAGATGAGACAGCTGGTTGGTGTTTCCCAAATGAGAATCTGTAAAACTCTGGAGTCTAAAAATGTGTTAGGATTCTGTGATGATCTATTTTTCTTTAAAGCGAGTTAATAATTGTTTAAATTTATGCATTGTGAATTAAAGCCATCATTGTGTCTGGAATCTTTTGGGGGGAACGATGAAGAATGTGAACAGACATGCATGGGCTGATTTACATGGCTACTGGAATGGCAGAACTGTGCTAGAATATTCAGACCAAATGATGCTGAAATACTATCCACTGCTCACAGAAGAAGGACTCCTGAGACATTTTAAAAAATAAAAGAGAGGAAATGATGACTATTGCAACTCATTTAGTATTTGCATTTGTATCTTTGTTTCATAATCTTTTTGAGTAAGTAGAGTTAAAAGTTTTCACTACCAAACCAAATAAGGATAAATCTGAAATTACCTTTGCGACTTGAGCCACCTACTTAACTAAATGGATACCAGAAAGAAAATTTGGATTTAATAAGAACTGGAGTTTAAAGATGGCTAGTTAATCACTGCTCAGAAGAATTCTGGCTGAGGAAACTGTATGAGGTAAACATCTTATTTCAAGGCTGCACGACATATGGATATACCATCAAAATTGATTCAGAAGAGTTGGGTTCACGAACTGATCTGTTGTGCAAATCTAGAGTTGTACCCTGTCTCTGATTTCCAATTTTCTCTTTAGTGAAATATGTAAATTGGAAGAGGCTTTTTCAGATGTCAAATACCTACAATCTAAAAATCTAGAGTTCCATTAAATGGCAACGGCAACTCTTTCTCTTTCTTTTTAGTAAGTTAGTGACCCTCTTCATTTTAGGGATTTAGCCAATATTTCATAAAAACTTTGACAAAGGTGGCAAGTGGCAAGACATTCTTTATTAAACAACTGTGATATTAGCTATGTCACAAAAATATTTGTAACTCGCCTAAGAGATCCAAGATGCAAAATCACTGCTTTTTCATTGCAGTATCAATGAAAAAAAAAAAACCCTCAATAAAGGTGCATAGTATAATTTTGCTGTATTTAAAAAAGTGGCATTAGAGCAACATTTTCTATAAAATTAACACCATAGGTGAATCTAGGCTGAAAAGCAATGACATGAAAAAAATTCTACTATTTCTGGAACACCTACTATGTCGCAGCAACTGTACTGCGTAACCCTGCAAATATTAACTCATTTCAAGCCAGGTGTTAGCCCCTTGTTCAGAAAGAGAAAACTGACAGTTAGAAAAGTGAAGTAAAAAGAGTTGGAATTTGAACCCAGGTTTATGACTTTGTAAACTAAGTTCTTTCTACTATATCTTGCTGCCTTTGTGGCTGTCATAAAGCATCCAGACATCATAGTGAGTCTGGGTATAATGGAAAGCTCTAGTGATCACTGGGAATAGAAATGTTGAATAAAAGAGGTCTAAGTATGTGAATCTTCTAGGGAAAGTGCCAATAACAGAATTAAATTAAATTTGGCTATTTTGGAGTATGTCCCCTTTTATAGTTTTTAATACTCTTTATCAATATCTTGAAAATATCATGACAATGTCTCTCAACTATAATTTTTGGCTTATTATCTAAGTTAAATGAAGTTGTATCATTGAGATGATTCATCTACAATCATCAGAATTGAAGTCACAAAACTACTGATGGGCTCTGATAAGAAACAAAGGTGCTGATATCAGAAATGAAGTTGCAACACTCATGTGATTTTAATGCAATTCTTCCCCGTTAGGTTTCTATCAGACCACAAGACATCCCATGAGAGAGTGAAAATAAGTGCTGAATTGGCATTTCAACAGAAACATGAGCTTAACTTAAATTTTCTCATTCCCTTCCCTGCCCAGCATTGTATGGTAGCCAAAGAGATTAAGTACAAATGATAGCAACTGTGAAGGTAATAACTGAGTTGAAAAATTCCTTGAAATTAAAAATGCCTTAATGAATGGAACAAAGAATCTGACAACAAATAGATAATTTTATGGTCATTCATCCATGAAAAAGAGCTAAGAGAGAGACATATAATGGGATGCAGCAATCAATAAAATGACCTTAAATGATGATGAGCCTGATGGATAAGTAGTAAGAGATAAAGAGGGTTCAGAAACAAACAAAATAGTAACCAGATTATTTGCATAGGACCACCAAATCTCCATTCTATTCAGACAATTAAAAATCATGTAGAGTCTTTGTAAGAAAAGGAGAGCATTTGGAAAGTTTCATTTTTTATAAGAAAAGAACTTTATAAAATAAATGCTGCTAAATCATCTTGAAAAGCAAACCCAGATTCCCATAAATTTGCATCTTGGCTTACCAACACCTCTACTCTGGCCTGGATAGCCTTTTTCCCCTGTAACCAGCAAATGACTCCACAGGTCATTTACATCAGTGAAAATGTTTATATTATGTCTACAAATATGAAAATGTTTACAATATATAGAGAAAATATGGAAGTAAGGCATATAGTACATTTTTGCTAAGTTTAGAAATAGTTTTATAAGTCTCATGTAACTTGTGTGTGTGCTTTGTTCATTAAGTTTACAAATGTTGAAGATACTTTGACATTAAAGAATCTGACATGTTGGATCTGTTGTTTTAATTTAAATGTTTAAGAAAATGTGATTGATATTAAGCTTATGGTTTTTAATTAAAAAAAGGATTTTAAGTAGACTCCACACCCACCATGGTGCTTGAACCCATGACCTGAGATCAAGAATCACATGCTCTACTGACTAAGCCAACCAGGAAACCCTAAACTTAGAGTTTTTAATTGGGACTTTTCAAGATTCTTTATTTGATGTTATAATTTTGATATTAAGAAATAATAATAAAGATGTACATTTTGTACTTATGACTTTAAACTGATAAACTGTAAGAAAAGAGAAGTTGTTTATATATGATATTTGATTGCTTACATATTTGATACTTTAGTATTCTAGAAATGTAGACTTCTTAGGTTTGTAAGTAGTGAAGTGCTTAAGAGATTGTTTATTAGATTTACATATCTCTCTTGTTAGATGTTTTGAAATGCTTGAGAGACTTGGATGTGTTAAAATTTGTAATTGTAATTTAAAATGTCTAAGGAAATTGAATTAATCAGGCTCATAAATGCTGCTAAATGTTTAGGGGAAATTAATCTGCCAAACTTACAAGTCAATTGAGCATTGATCAGAGAACAAGGGAGAACTGCATGTTTTTTATTTAACAAAAATAGTAGATTTATATGTGCATTTATTAGATAGGATTTCTCTTTGAAGATTTCGTTTAAATTGTAATTTTATTGAATTGAATGCAACTTAAAATATGTACCACTGTCAGCATTCTTTTTATATATATCACAAAATTTTCTTCCTATGCCTTAATAAATGATTGATTTGGGGTGGAGTGGGGAATGCATTCAGTAGGAATTCACTTCACAGCTAGCACTGGTACCCACATGTGAGCACTTTTTTGAAAAAAAAATTAAACTTTATTTTGAATTATTTGAAATTATAAAAAGTGCCCTTCTCTTCCCGTCATATCAAAGGGTACATGAAATCCATGACTGTACTAGTGATTTAATCTTGATCACTTAGTTAAGGTACTGCCAGGTTTCTCCACAGTTGACTTACTCTTCTCCCCTTTTAATGTTCTAGTCTAAGTCTAGCCCGTATTCAAAGGAAGACTTGGGAACTAAACTCCACCCCTTGGAGGGAGAACTATCTATGTATATTATTTAGAATCCTTCTGTAGGGAAGATTTGCTTCTTCTCTCCCACTTTCGTTAGCCTTTTGAAAACGCCAATCTTTAAAATTAGCTGTTATACTTTAAAGAATTGCTAAGAGAATCCGTAACAGATATGAGTAGATATGAAGTTCTGTGAAAACTGCAAAGTTTTAAGCAACTATATTTTTATAATATATAACATACAAATAATAACTAATATATAAAAATAATATATGTAACATATAGATATTTATAATATAAAAATAATAAAATATATATTTATACATAATATAAATATTTAATATATACTGCAAAATATATAATATATACAGATATTATATATTTTGGAAGTTAAGTTTTAATGTATATATTAAAAAATAGGAGTACATCTTACCTAAGTGTGTTAACATATTAAATATTACCTTGAATTGTTTTTGCTTCCTCAAGATGCTACAAAGAGCAAACTTTTCATCAAGGAAGAGAATACAGACTATTGATTGGATAACACAAACTCTTTAAAAGGAGCACATTATATAGGTGTTATCCATGATCACATTATATTATCCGGGTCTGAGCTGGGCAGTTCAGGATTAAAGTTGCATATAAGGTCAGAACCACACATATATAACACAGAGTTTCAAATATCCCATTTGTTATAGCTGTCTTCTGACAATTTTTTTTTAAAGATTTTATTTATTTATTTGACAGAGAGAGAGAGAGAGACATCACAAGTAGGCAGAGAAGCAGGCAGAGAGAGAGAGGAGGAAGCAGGCTCCCTACAGAGCAGAGAGCCCGATGTGGGGCTCGATCCCAGGACTGTGGTATCATGACCTGAGCCAAAGCCAGAGGCTTTAACCCACTGAGCCACCCAGGTGCCCCTCTTCTGACAATTTGATACCAGGAAAAAAATTATAAAATATTTTAATGAAAATTTAAAACAGCTTTATTACTTTAATGAAATCCAAAGTATATTTTCAACAGAAGACCCTGATGTAAGACTAGCAATCTAAATTCAAAGGCTATCATATCTAAATCACAGTTAAATTATTAACCTCATTTTCATATCAGAATATCTCTTGTCGTACTCAGCAGGCTGGTAATTACTGAGTGCAGTAAGTTTCCAGTTATAAAATAATCAAATAGTAAATGTCAAATGATCAAATATAGGCTCATTTAAAGGAAACAAGAAAATAATCAATTTGCTGTAGTCTGGATCATCAGACAGACAAGCCTTGTTTCAAAAGATTCTTTTAACTGCCTAACATTTTTCTTGTGGCATCTCAAACTTGGTTATGTGAGATTTTATCCACCTCTAAATCTTCTCAGTCAGAAAACTTGTCTGAATTTGGAGGGGAAAAAATGTTCTCTAGGCTTCAGTTGATAAAATTAGATCTTTTGTGTTTTAAAAACCTTATCCTTGACAAATTCTCAACAAAATAGTAGCAAGCTGAACTCAACAATACACTAAAAAAACATTCACCATGACCAAGTGGGATTTATTCCTGGGATGAAAGTGTGGTTCAATATTTCTCTTCTCATCAGTAAGAGAAAGGATAAGAGCCATAGGATAATTTTTAAAAATTATTAATTTATTTACTTGCCAGAGAGAGAGAGAGGGCACATGAGACTATAAGCAGGGGGAGCAGCAGAGGCAGAAGGAGAAGCAGACTCCCCGCTGAGCAAGGAGGCAGATGCAGGACTCGATCTCATGACCCTGGGATCATTACCTGAGCTGAAGGCAGATGCTTAAGAGACTGAGCCACCAAGTATCCCTGATCATTTTAATAGATGCAGAAAAAGCATTTGAGAAAGTATAACGTCCATTCATGATAAAAAACCCTCAACAAAGCAGATTTAGAGGGAACATACTTCAACATATTAAAGGTGATATATGAAAGACCCACAGCTAACATCATCCTTAATGGGGAAAAACTGAAAGCTTTTCCCTAGAAACAAGACAAGGGTGTCCACTCTCTCCACTGTTATTTAACATAGCACTGGAAGTTCTAGGTACAACAATCAGACAATGAAAATAAAAGGTATCCAAATTGGTAAGGAAGAAGTCAAACTTTTACTGTTTGAAGATGACCTGATACTATGTATAGAAAACTCTAAAGACTCCACCAAAAAACTGCTGGAACTGATAAATTAGTTTGGTAAAGTTGCAGGAAATAAAACCAATGTACAAAACTCTGTTGCATATCTACTCATCAATAACAAAGCATTAGAAAGAGAAGTTAAGAAAATAATCCCATTTACACTTGTACCAAAAATAAGATACCTAAGAATAAACCTAGTGAAAAAGATGAAAGACCTGTATTCTAAAGGCACTCCATGCTCATGGGCTAGAAGAACAAGTATTGTTAAAATGTCTGTACTACCCAAAGCAATCTACACGTTTAATGCAATCCCTATCAAAATACCAACAGCATTTTTCACAGAACTAGAACAAACAATTCTAAAATTTGTTTGGAACCACAAAAGATTACATGTAGCCAAAGCAAACTTGAAAAAGAAAAGCAAAGCTGGAGGCATCATAATTCCACATACCAAGTTATTATAAAGCTGTGGTAATCAAAACAGTATGGTACTGGCACAAAAATAGAAACATAGGTCAGAACATAGAACAGAATGGAAAACCCAAATATAAACCCACAACTATATGGTCAATTAATTTCTGACAAAGCAATAAAGAATATCCAATGGGAAGATGACTTTCTCTTCAACACATGGTGTCAGGAAGCATGAACAACAACATACAAAAGAATAATGAAACTGGACCCACTTTCTTACACCATACACAATGGATTAAAGACCTAAATGTATGTCCTGAAGCTATAAAAATCCTAGAGGACAACACAAATAGTAACTTCTTTGACATCAGCTGTAGCAAATTCTTTCTAGATATTTCTCTTGAGGCAAGCAAAACAAAAGCAAAAATAAACTATTGGGACTTCATCAAAAAAGAAGGAAACAATCAACAAAACTGAGAGACAAACTACAGAATGGGAGGAGATATTTGCAAATGATATATCCAGTAAAGGGGTAGTATCCAAATATATCAAGGACTGATACAACTTAACACCCCAAAAGACAAGTAATTCAATTAAAAATGGACAGAAGACATGAACAGACATTTGTCCAAAGAAGACATCTAGATGGCCAATAGACACATGAAAAGATGCTCATAATCACTTATCATCAGGGAAATGCGAATCAAAACTACAATATCAACGCACACCTGTCAGTATGGCTAAAATCAACAACACAATAAATAGCTGGTGTTGGCAAGGATGTGGAGAAAAAGGAACACCTTTACATGGTTGGTGGGCATGCAAACTGGTGTAGCTACTGTGGAAAACAGAGTGGAGGTTCCTCAAAAAGTTAAAAATAATTCAACGTTAGGATCCAGCAGTTGCGCTAGTGGGTACTTACCCAAAGGATACAAGAACACTAATTTAAAGGGACACATGCACTCCAATGTTTATAGCAGCATTATTGACAATAACCAAGATATGGAAGCAGTCAAGTGTCCATCGACTTATGAATGGATAAAGAAGTGGTACACAATGGAATATTATTCAGCCTTAAAAAGAATGAAATCTTGCCATTTGCAGTGACATGGATGGAGCTAGAGAATATAATGCTAAGTGAAACAGATCAAAGACAAATACCATATGATTTCACTCCTATGTGGAACTTAAGAAACAAAGCAAGCAAAGGAAAAAAATAAGAGAGAGAGAGAGAAAGAGATAAATCAAGAAACAGACTCTTAATTATAGAGAACAAACTGATGATTACCGGAGAGGAGGTGGGGGGAGATACATTAAATAGGTGATGGGGATTAAGGAGTGCACTTGTGGTGAGCACAGGGTGATGCATAGACGTGTTGAATTACTGTATTGCACACCCAAAACTAATATGACACTATGTTAACTAACTGGAATTAAAATAAAAACTTAAAAAGAAATCTAAATTCTTGGAACAACCCAAAATCTAAAAATGAAATAGTCTTCCACAATAACTGGGGAATGGCATGTGGTAGGATAGAAATAGGATTTTTTTGTATAGTAAATTTAGTCATTCATAATTTTATAAATGTACCTCCTTTAGTTTCTCCTAAAATAATAGGAATTATAGATGCTAAAATTTCTTGAGTTCTTACTTTGTACAAAAAACTGTGAAAAAACACTTTAAGCACATTATATCTCATTTAATCTTTAGAATATCCTTGAGGCAAATACTTTTATTTTCCTCATTTTTACATATGAGGACACTGAGTTCATGTAGTTAGTAAGGGATTGAGAAGGAATTGACTGCAGAGCCTCTGATCATATCCATTCATTACTTTATGCTCCCAAAATAATTAAATAACCAGAGTTCTTGATATAAAAATTGCTTGGATTAGGTGGAATATTTTAAACAATCCATAAAATCCACATTCTTTATCCCACACTGCTCTTTTCTCATCTTCCATACATTTAGTAATTTCATGTTTCAATTTTAATGTTTTATAAAATATGTATTCACATCATTTTCTGGGTTATTAAAATTTCCAGGGTATTAAAATTTCAGTGACCAGACTTATTAATGTAAATTTGGTAAGTCTTTGATTATATTTTACTTCAACTGTTTACTTTGAAAATTTCAAAGCTAGAGGAAAATTGAAAAAATAGTAACATGAGAACCCACATAAGCTCACCTATATATGCAAATTGTTAACATTTTGACATATTTGCTCTCTGTCTTTCTCAGTCCCCCTCTCTCTCATACGTATGTGGAGATGGTCCTCGGTGCATGTATATAATATATATGTACACATATACCTTTTTGGCTGAACAGTTTTAAGAGTTAGTTACAGATTTTAATTCTAGGTACCAATGAATAATTGGAGGAATTTTTCCTGCTGATAAAGGAAAATTTCAACCTTCAATATATGTGGGCCCTGTTCCTAGGCTCCTAGCGAAGCTATACTTATATTTACGAAGGTCAAAATGACTCCATAAAAGCTCAAAGCATTGGCTCTATTTCTGTCCCGAGAATACAGTGATTATACCTCTGCCTCATTAAAAAATAACCAAAAGGGAGCATTCTGAATGTAAAGATAAGGAAAACAAAAAAACCACCCTCGTTCCCACAAGATTAAACTCATACAGCCTTGCACATACTAAAACCATAAGAGAAAGTCTAACTTTCTGGAATGTCCTTCATCAAGATGATTTGTAGCTCTTTTTTTTTTTAAAATTAATTTTTTATTTTTTATAAACATATATTTTTATCCCCAGGGTAACTAGACCGTATCATGCTTAGTGAAATAAGTCAAGCAGAGGATGATTTGTAGCTCTTAATGGAAAAAAAGTATACAGTCTTATACCAAATATTGCTTCCCCGGAGCATTCTCTTCTTTGTGAAGATTGTGAATCCTGGACAGCTGTCCTAACTTGGACTTGAATGAATCTCTTTCCATTCTCTTTAAAAGTTCATTTTGCATTGACAAGGTAAATGGAGTAAGCAGGTTAACATTTCTAAATCAACTTTAACTCTTCTCAGGTTTTCAATAACCACAGTTTAACAAAAGAAAATAAATTTTTATTTATTCAACTTAAATTTTTGATATTTTGTTTGTTTTTTTATTGATGATGTCTTTTCAAGACTTTTAATTTTGGTGAAAAGTGTATCTCCTTTAAAATCAATTCTATTGAGGTGTAATCTATGTATATAAATTGTGTCCACTTTAAATATTTAATTTAATACATTTTTGAAAGACATATACACCTGAAAACCATACCATAATATATGAACTTTTCTATCATTCCCCAGTATTTTCTTGTGTCCCTTTGTCTGTCATTTTTTTTGCCCTGAGACCAGGCAGCCACTTATTTATTTGTCACTATAGATATAGTTTGCATTTCCTTAGAATTTTATATTAATGTACTTATATGTTGTGTACTTCTTTGAGCCTGGTTTCTTACACTCAACATTATGATTTTAAGATTCATCCATGCTGTTGAATGTATTTGTAGTCTCTCCTTTTTATTCCTGAGTAATATTCTACTGTATGGCTATATGACATCTGTCCATTCTTTGATTGATGAACATTTTAATTGTGTCCAATTTTTGGCTACTGTGAATAAAAAAGCTATGAATATCCATGTACAAGACTGTGATTTCTCTAATTTGGATAAGGGTGCAATGATTGGGTAGTAAAATAGGTATATCTTTAATATTTTAAAAAACTGTGAACTATTTTCCAATTATTGTATCATTTCACCTCTATACCCTCAGTGTTTGAGAGTTCTAGTTGCTCCACATGCTCTCCAGCAATTGGTATTATCAGCATGCTAATTTTAGGTATCCTTATGAGTGTGTGGTGTTACCTCCTTGTAAATTTTAATGGCAGTTCCTTAATGCTGATGTTGTTGAGAATCTCATACTAATTGGTCAATCATCTTCTCTTGCAGAGTGTCCTCTCGATCTCTTCCTAGTGTTTACTGGGTTATTTAATTGTGATCACAGCACAAACTCTTATCCATTCAGTAATTTATAATGTAATGAGACTTGTTTTCTGTTACATGGTGTATCTTGGTGAATGAAACATACGTATTCTGCAGTTGCTGTGAATAATAATCTATAATTATCAGTGATGTCAAGGTCCTATAGTATTGTTCATATCATATATGTCTTAACTGATATTTTTTTCTAGTTCTAGTGATTGCTGAGAAAAGAGGGTTAAAATCTCTTACAAAGACTGTAGAACTGTTTATTTCTCCCTTTAATTATGTCAGTAGTTGTTTCATGTAATCTGTTGCTCTCTTATTATTATATACTTTCATGATTGCTATTTATTTCTGATGAATTGATCTTTTTTATCATTATGAAATGTCCTTTAACTCAGGCAGTATTTTTTATTTTAAAACCTATTTTATCTGGTATTTATATCAGATAAACTACTTACGCTGATGGTAGATTTTTCCTTGTTTACTGTCAACTATAATATTTATTTATTTATTTAAAATATTTTATTTACTTATTCATTTTAAATAGTGAGCACACAAGCAGGGGGAGGGGCAGCGGGAGAGGCAGAGAATCTTAAGCAGACTCTATGCTGAGTGCAGAGCCCATTATAGGGCTTGACCTTATGACCCTGAGATCATGACTTGAGTCAAAACTAAGACTTGGACACTTAACTGACTGAGCCACCAAGGTGCCTCTCTTTATTTTTATACTTAAGGTGTATCTCTCAGAAACAGAATGTATTTGGGTATTGCTTTCACATTTATTGTGAAAATTTTTCACCTTTTAATCAGACTGTTTAATCCATTGATGTGGTTATGACACGGATTTAGGCTTACTATCTTGGTATTTTTACAATTTGTTCATTAGACAAGGATTTTGTAGTCACAATTGTTATACATGTTACATCTGCTTTAGAATGTTAATTTTTGTTTCAAGTTGTTATTTTTTTTTAATTAAGAAGAAAAAATTCTTTTATTTTATCCAGGTATTTATCATTTCCAGTGCTGTTCACTTCTTGAAAAAGATTTCCCTTCAGCCTGAAAACATCTTTTGGTATTTCTTATAGTATAGGTTTGAGGGAAACCAATCCTTTTATCTAAGTTTTTTCTTTTTTACTTTTGTACTCAGAGGATTTTTTCATCAAAAACAAAAATTGTGAGTTAACTGTTTTTCATCATTTTTGTTTTTTGTTTTTTTAATGTCAGTTCTTAAATAATCCCTCCCAGGTTTTCTGGCCTCTGCAGTTTTCAATAAGAAAGAGTATTTGAATCATTGTTTCCCTATATATAGTATGTTTACTCTGGTTACTTTCAAGATTTTCTCTTTTTCTTTGGTTTTCAGGAGTTTGAGTATTTTTTTCCTAGGCATGATTTTTTTTGCATTTATATTTCTTGGAGTCTACTGAGCTTTGAGGATCTCTACATTTATATCTTTTACCAAACTATGGAGATTATCAGTCATAATTTCTTCATGTGTTTTTCTACTTCATTCTTTCTCTCCTCTCTTCTGGGACTCATTATTATTAAAATTTATATATTATTAACAGTGTAAGAAATAAAGTAGGCTGGTGTTTTAAGTATATGGAAGTTAAATAAATCTTGTTTATCTAACTAAATTTTATTTACAAATAAATATATTGATTAAGCTCTACAGGAAATGAATAATTGATTTTATGGAAATTTTTATGGAAATAATTGATTTTATGGAAATACTGTATATTAGAATAACATCATAAGAAATGTTTCTTTTACTGAAATTTTAAGAATCTTGGGAAATTGATATTTTTTCTTTAATTAGTGATTCTACATGTACTAGAATATTGTTATGATAGTCTTACAGAAAAATCTAATGAAATATAGCATCCAAGGAAGGGTGTGCGTGTGTGTGTGTGCATGCACATGCGTGTGTGTTTGTGTATGTGTTTGGTCTCTGTGTTAGGGCCATGGTTTCACTTGTAAGGTAACTCTGAAGTTATAGACGGTTATGGGTTAAAACGCAGTGAAATAACAAAACTTTAATGATATTTAGTATCCTGTGTACATCAGTGTTAAGAATTATATTGTGTAAGTGAAAATATGAAGTGAAATAACCCAAGGTGAGTATTTGAATTGAGAATTTTAGAAAAGGTTTATTGTGATAAACAGAATTTTAACTCTGTTTAATAATAAATGATATGCAGTACATTCCTCCTTAGATTGCAGATAATGTCACCATTTTTGACTTCCAGTATAATTCTAAATTAAAAAAGGAAACAGCTTTGTTGAAAGCTGTAGGTAACTAAGAACAGATTCATAATGTATATGATCTCAAAAGATTCTATTTGATTAGTGCCTATATTCTTAAAAAGCACAAATTGAAATTCATTTTCCACTAACTATTTAAAAATATTTATACCTCTATCTATATTCACATAACATTTTCCATTCAACTTCATGTTTCTGAGTCTTAATACTCAAGACACATAATATAATTGAAATCATGCAGAATTTATCTTTTGTGATTAGCTTAATCTGTTATACTGTCCTATGGTTCATACATATCGTAACATATGACAGGATTTCCTTTACTTTAAAGACTGAATAATATTTCACTATACGTATATACCACATTTTCTTTATCCATTATTCCATCCATTGACATGTATGTTGTTTCCAGCTCTTGGCTATTGTAAATAATTATGCAATGAACATGGGAGTGCATATATCTCTTCAAGATCCTGTTTTAAAATTTTTTTGAATGAATACCAAGAAATGGAATTGTGGGATGATATGACAATTCTATGTCTAATTTTCAGAGGAATCTCCATACTGTTTTCCATAGCAGACACACCATTTAAATTCTCATTATCAGTGTACAAGAGTTCCCAGATTTCTACATCTTATCAATACTTTTTAAAATTTTTTGTTTCATAAAATACTTAATGATTAGTGATGCTCAGCATTTTCTCATGTACTTATTGGCCATGTATATATATATTCTTTAAGAAAATTTCTATTTAAGGGATGCCTGGGTGGCTCAGTTGGTAGAGCATCCAACTCTTGATCCCAGGGTCACAAATTCAAGACCCACACTAGGTGCAGAGCTCACTTAAAAAAATTAAAAAGATGGAAAATATCTACTTAAATCCTTCACCCATTTTTAAATCAGGTTGTTTTGTTGTTTTTGATGAGTTGCAGGAATTCTTTACAAATGTTGACTATCAACCCCCATCAGATACATAGTTTGCAAAACACTTTCTTCCATTCCATAGATTGTCTTTTCAATTGTTGAAAAGAGTTGGTGATTGTTTATTTTGCTGTAATAGAACTTTAAAGTTTGTATAGTCCCATTTCCTTATTTATTTATTTATTTATTTTTTGCTTTTATTACTTGTGCTATTGTTACCACATCTAAGAAATCATTGTCAAATCCAATGTCATGAAGTTTATCACCTATATCTTCTCCTAGGAAATAAAGTTTAAGTCTTATACTTTGGTCTTTAATTAATTTTATTTTTGTATAGGGTGCAATGTAAAGTCTAACTTCATTTTTTCCCAGAGTTGGAATATCCAGTTTTTCCAACATGTTTGTTGATATGCTTATCCTTTCTTCATTATTCAGTCTTGACACTCTAGCTGAAGGTCATTTGACCATGTACATGACAGTTTACTTCTGTTCCATTGGTTTGTATGTCTATCTTTATGCCAGATTACTTTATGTTTTGATTACTATAATTTTGTAAAATGTTTGAAATCAGGAAGTGTGAGAACCCCAACTTTTCTTTTTCTCTCAATATTGTTTTGGCTATTCAAAGACCTTACAATTCCATGTGAATTTTAAAATTGCTTTTTCTATTTCTGAAAGAAATTGCCTTTGGGATTTTGATAAGGATTGAACTGAATCTTTGCTTTGGGTAATATGGAATTGAAACAATGTTAAGTCTTCCAATCCATGTATGAACATGGGATATTTTTCCATTTATTTGTGTCTTTAATTTCTTTCAGCAACATTTCGTAATTTTCAGTGTTCAAGTCTTTAACTTCCTTAGATAAATTTATTCCTAAATGTTTTATTATTTTTAGTGTTATTTTAAATGAGATTGTATTCTTAATATTCTTTTTCAGATTTTCATTATTAGTGAATAGAAAGCCATTTTTTGTGTATGTGTGTTGACTGTCCTGCATCTTCCCTGAATTTGCTTATTAGTTTGAATAGTTTTTGGCAGAATCTTTAGGATTTTCTATCATCTGTGAACAAAGATAATTTTACTTTTTTTCTGATTTGGATGCCTTTTATTTCTTTTTCTTACCTAATTGTTCAGGCTAGACTTTCTAATCCTATGTAGAATAGAGTTGCAGAATGGACATCCTTGCCTTGTTTTTAATCTTAGAGGAAAATCTTTGAGAGTTCCCTTTGAGTATGATATCTGGGACTTTTCATATGTGGCCTTTATTATACTGAGGTAATTTCCTTCACTTCCTAGTTTGTTGACCATTTTTACTATTACCATGAAAAGGTGTTGAATTCGTAAAATATTTTTTCTTCATCGGTTGAGATGATCACCAAGTTTCATTTTTCATTCTGTTAAGTTGGTGTATTACACTGACTGACTTTCATATTTTGAAACATCCTTACATTCTAAAAATTAAGTTCCACTTAGTTATAATGTTACAATCCTTTTAATATGCTGTTGAATTCAATTTGCTAACTTTTTTTTGAGGATTTTTGCACCAATATTCATCAGTGATATTGGTCTGTAGTTTCTTTTCTAATATTATCTCTGTCTGGTTTTCTTCTCTTTTTTCCTTAGTTTGCCTAGCTAAGGGTCTGTCTGTATCATTAATCTTTTCAGAAAACCTGCTCCAGTTTGTTGATTTCTTTTCTATAGTTTTCTATTCTTTAGTTCATTTATTTTTGCTTGAATCTTTATTATTTTCTTTCCTTTGCTAACTTGGGCTTATTTTGTTTTTCTTTGTCTAATTCCTTGAAATGTAAAATTGGGTTCTTTATTTGGGATCTTTCTTCTGTTTTTAATTACCAGTTTATCATTATTTACTTGTCTATTAGTACTGCTTTTGCAACAACCCATGGTTTGGTATATTGTGTTTTTTATTTTATTTGTTACAATATGTTTTCAAATTTTCCTTGTGGTTTCTTCTTTGACCCACTGGTTGTTCAAGAGTGTGTTCTTTAATTTCTACTTCTTTGTGAGTTTTCCTTTTTCCTTCTGCTGTTGATTTCTAGTTTTATTCCACTGTAGTTGGAAAAGATACTTGATATAAATTTAATATTAAATTTGTAAAACGTGTTTTGTACCCTAACATATAATCGATTCTGAGAATGTTCCATGTGTGCCTGAAAAAAATCTGTGTTCTACTGTTGTTAGATGGAATATTCTGCATATGTCTGTTAAGTCCATTCTATAGTGTTGAGTTCTCTGTTTCCTTATAGCTTGTGTTTGGATGATCTATCCATCATTGAAAGTGGGCTATTGAAAGTGCTGCTATTATCTGTATTGTTTTCTATTTCTTCTTTCCACCTGTCAATGTTTGTTTCATATATTTGAGCATTTTAGTGTTAGGTGCATAAACATTTAAATTGTAATATCTTCCTGGTGATTGGACCTTTATTTATCATCATATAATGTCCTTCTTTGTCTCTTGTGATAGTTTCTGACTTCAAATCTTGTTTTGTTATAAGTATGATCGCATTTGCTTACTTTTGGTTATGATTTGCATGGAATATCTTTTTCCATTCTTTCATTTTTAGTCTATATATGTTCTTAAATTTAAAGTCAGTCATACAAACAGCATATAGTTAGATATTGTTTTTAAATCTATTTAGCTGGGGCGCCTGGGTGGCTCAGTGAGTTAAGCTCTACCTTTGGCTCAGGTCAAGATCTCAGGGTCCTGGGATTGAGAGCTGCATTGAGCCCCACATCAAGCCCTGCATCAAGCTGTCTGCTCTGCAGGGTCTGCTCAGGTTCCCCCTCTCTCTCTGCCTGCCTCTCTGCCTACTTGTGATCTCTCTCTGTCAAAAAATAAATAAATAAAATCTTTAAAAAAATCTATTTAGCCACTCTAGGGGCAGCTGGGTGGCTCAGTTGGTTAAGTATCTGTCTTTGGCTTAGGTCATGATCCCAGGTCCTGGGATTGAGCCCCACATTGGTCTCCCTGCTTAACAGGGAATCTGTTTCTCCTTCTCCCTCTACCCCTCCCCATCTCATGCTCTCTCTCTTTGTCTCTTTCTTTCTCTCCTATGCTCTCCTTCAAATAAGCAAAATCTTTAAACCATCTATTTAGCCACTCCTATCTTTAGATGCTGGAGTTTTACCCACATACACTTAAAATAATTACCAATAGATAAGGATTTACTACTGTCATTTTGTTGTTTTCTGTATATTTTATAGCAGTTTTGTTTTTCTTTTCCTCTCTTCCTATCTTCGTGTTTCACTGATTTTTTTTTTTTTTTTTTTACTGACATGCTTTATCCCTTTCATGTATCTTCTTCAAGAATTTTCTTTGTGGTAACCATGGGGATTACATAAAATATCTTACAGTGATAGGAGTCTATTCTGAAGTAGTAATAACTTAATATCAGTTGCACATAAAAACTATTCCTTTGCATCCTCTCTATTTTATGTCACAATGTCACAAATTAGGTATTTTTTTCTTTTGTATCCACTAACCTAATAATATAGTTGCAGTTATTTTTAATGCTTTTATCTTTTAAATTCTATGCTAGAATTAAGGTGATTTGTGGATCACCACTGCAGTGTCACAGGATTCAGTTTTTGTCTATATATTTGCCTTTGCCAGAAAGCTTTATATTTTTATATGCTTTCATATTGCTGTCTAGCATCATTTCATTTGAACTTCAATGACTCCTTTTAGCATTTCTTGTAAGGTAGTGTAGTAATGAACTCACTTAGCTTTTATTTATCTGTTAAAGTCTTTACTTTTTCTTCATTTTGGAGGACAGTTTGTTGGAAATACCTGTATCAATTATTTCTCTTAGCTTAGTGATAATTTAAAAAGGCAGGAGTGTATAAGGTTCAGACGATGGACCAGAATGTTTGTTGCAAGTAAATATATACTGATGTTCAAAGCAAAATTTCCTGCTAATTCTACAGGGAATGCTAGATCTTTAAATGTATTTAATTGAAGTCTATCCTCTATAGAGTATAAAATCTTTGTTTGTACTTTATAGACACTGGCTTAAAACCAGATAGGGTTTTTCTATAACTCTCTGGTAAGGCAATCTATTTTGGAGTTCAATTTCATTTACTCCTTATATATAAAAAAAATTTTTTTCCTGATGCTTTGAGAAATGTTAACCAGTTTATAACAATTCAGGTAGATAACATTTCACTTAAGAAAACAAAATATAATCAGAAATATCAAAGTCATTAGGGATAAGAAAATATTTTAAGAAAATCTGCTACCAAGATTTGTGTTGCACTGACTCTTTTATCGAAGCATATCTTTGTGAGCCATCTGTTTCTTTCTCCTTTTCTAAGCAGATCTTTTTGCAAGTATTACTTACCCACCACAGTAAAAGAAAATCACACACTAACCAAATCTCAACAAGAGACTATAAAATTAATCTAATTGGTTCTTCATAATTGTTCATAAATTTATTAAATGTTAATCTGAGCACAACTCATTTACTTTATTATAAAAAAGGAAAAAGAGCTAGAAGAAACAATGAGATCCAACAAATGTGAGAAACCTCCAAGCTAAAAGCCACTGTGACAACAAAATCATATAAAGTGTCAGCAATTATACATATTTAACTTCATGAATTGATGTGGCTGGTAAATACTGTAAGATGAGAGGAGAAAAGCATATTGTAGCAGTGCCATAAGGAACACCAGAGAGGGAAACACTAAAAGGAAACATAACATGAATGTTTAAGAAAGAAACCAAGTCATAAACCGTAGCAAAATATCTATATTCTCTTTGACCTGTCACTTACCCTGTTTGTGTGGCAGAGACAATATTTAGATATGTCTTTAATTAATGATTTAGAAAAGAAAAAGAGGAAGCTATGAAGTCAAATCCAGATGTGGAAAAGTTTTCTAGTGTAACTGTATTTCAAGGTCCCTATTATTTGGATAGAGCTGTACCATTTTAAATTTCAGCCAGACTGCACTTTCTCCAGTGAGTAAAATGAGAACACCTATGGTAATATGAATGAAATACAATTTGATATTTTAAGCAAAGAAATTCCAGGCTGCATTAGGAGAATTAACAGATTTTCACTGGATATTACATGTCCAACTTCTTATAGTAAGAAATGCATAGTCCATGGAACACATATACTTTGCTTTGCTGGAGGCAACTCAAGGATACAGGATATAACTCATCTTCTTGGATAATCTATTTTACTTAGAGATTTCTGAATAAATGTTAAAACTTTTTGTCCCCTTAAAGATCTTATCCAATGCTAGAGCAAATAAAATATGTTTCATTTTTTCACCATTTTAAGTGTTCTGAAGATTTCTGTGTGGGTATGTGAGAAAACAGAGAACATGAAGGAAGAAGGGAGTAAGATAGAAATTTTTTTTTTATTTTTATTTTTTATAAACATATATTTTTATCCCCAGGGGTACAGGTCTGTGAATCACCAGGTTTACACACTTCATAGCACTCACCAAAGCACATACCCTCCCCAATGTCCATAATCCCACCCCCTTCTCCCAAACCCCCTCCCCCCAGCAACCCTCAGTTTGTTTTGTGAGATTAAGAGTCACTTATGGTTTGTCTATCCCATCTTGTTTCATTGATTCTTCTCCTACCCACTTAAGCCCCCATGTTGCATCACCACTTCCTCATATCAGGGAGATCATATGATAGTTGTCTTTCTCTGCTTGACTTATTTCACTAAGCATGATACGCTCTAGTTCCATCCATGTTGTAGCAAATGGCAAGATTTCATTTCTTTTGATATCACCTCACACCAGTCAGAATGGCTAAAATCAACAAGTCAGGAAATGACAGATGCTGGCGAGGATGCGGAGAAAGGGGAACCCTCCTACACTGTTGGTGGGAATGCAAGCTGGTGCAGCCACTCTGGAAAACAGCATGGAGGTTCCTCAAAATGTTGAAAATAGAACTGCCCTATGACCCAGCAATTGCACTATTGGGTATTTACCCTAAAGATACAAACGTAGTGATCCAAAGGGGCACATGCACCCGAATGTTTATAGCAGCAATGTCCACAATAGCCAAACTATGGAAAGAACCTAGATGTCCATCAACAGATGAATGGATCAAGAAGATGTGGTATATATACACAATGGAATACTATGCAGCCATCAAAAGATAGAAAATTTTAATGTGCAGTGAGAGATTGAAAAATCTGATACCTCTATGTTCTCTAAGAACTTGCTATTTTATATTTTAATTAATTAATTAATTTTTTATTTATTGATTTAAAAAAAAGATTTATCTATTTATTCAGTTGATAGAGAAAGAGAGAGCACAAGCAGGGGTAGAAGCAGGCAGAGAAAGAGAGAGAAGCAGGCTCTCCACAGAGCAGGGAGCCCAACACAAGTCTTCAGTTCAGGGCCTGAGCTGAAGACAGATGCTTAACTGACTGAGCCACCCAGGCAGCCCAGAACTTGTTGTCTTACTACCACATTTTCATCAAAGGGGAAAATGCTAAAGTATATTAAACAGCATCCCTGGCCCACAGGAAAGGTGTTGCCACAGGTTGAGATGAGCTCAAACAATGATATTTCCTTTAGAGGTCTGAAAGATTCAATCGTCCAGTGTTTAAAAAAATACTTTGACATATTACAGGCTAGTACTGAATTGTTTTTGTTGTATTCTAGATCAAAACACTTTTCATAAAACACTTGACTTCTTTCAACAATCATATTGCATCAACATTTGGTCTTTAAACAATTGTCTAAGCTTTGATTTTAAGTTAAGTTAATGTTCTTTACAGAAATATTGCTCAGGGTGGCTATAAAGGAAATCTAGAAAAGTGGTACTATACTCCCTTCCTTTTCCTCAGTTGTTTTACCATCTGAAAACAAGCACACATGCACACATGTGTGCAAATACACACACACACACACACACACACACACACACACACACACACTTGTGGCATGCATGCCTCTGAAATAAATCCTAACCCAAACAATTTCCCTTCCTTAAAATCACTGGAAATCACTGGCCTAAGAGAAATTCTGATAAATAACTGTAAGAAATCAAACCTCATACTTCACAGGAAAACTATTAAAACTTTTTTTTTCTTTTTACAAGTACAGAGAAAGAAATCTTGTGTACAAAAAACAAAACAGTAGAAAGCATAATGAAACCAGCAAACATCCTGTATTTTGAGGTATCCCTCTAGGTCAATTTCTAAATTTCTTTATAATGTGAAGGTGATAGTGTTGGGTAAAATTTGTGATGCCTTGTAGTAAAGATGAGGCTGTGTTTTAATAGGCTCAAAAGACATTCTGAAGCAACTGGTTGTTTTTTGTTAGACGTATTTATGATTTTGCTTATAGGTGCATTATATACAAAATTAATTGCCTTAACTAGTCTCTTTTCAGCAAGGCTCTGAATCTAAAGTCATATTCTGACTAGTAGCTTTAAATCTCTATTCAAATATATAAATATTCAGATTGGATGTATGTTGATAACACCTTAGTACACAATATTTGCTTTTGCATGTAAGGTTCTTATTTTGAATATTCTAGATAGAAGCAGTGGACAATCAATTGACATGATTCTAGAACAGTGGAATATTGACTTACTGAGTTATTTTTATAAATTGTTTAGCGCTCATTTTAGTGGAAAATTGCCTGATCACCAGCAATTTCAAAAAACAAATATCGAAGCTTTTGGTATGGTTAGAGGGCTGGGACCAACCCTTGGACAAACTTTCATACCAACCTTCACATAGATACAGCGATATTTTACATTTGAAATAAAAAGAAAACCTACCTGAAGGCACCAGATAGTGTCCAAAAGTAGACAGACGTTGGAGACAAATCAACACTTGGTAGAATGGAATCACACGGAGTGGGCTTCCCATATATATGACTTTTCAACTGACGACAGGCACAGGTCTTCATCATGTAGGGTAGCTAAAACTTCAATAGAAAATCCACAATCTTATTGGCTTGAAGAACCTGAGGATAGAATTTGGGTCAAACATAGTCACTGAATGATGTCAGGTGAGATTCCCAAAATGAGAGAGCCTAAGAGGAGGAGCCCTGAATTCCATATATCAATACTAACCCATTCTTCGGCTGATCTGAGCGACATATATGTGGGACAGACTCCAGCAGCATAGCTAAGGCTACAAAAATGAACTGACATTTGGGCTGCTACCATTGCAGGAAAGATAGTTCCAGGTTTAAGCTGGCTATGTACAGTGGGCCAAATAATAGTCTCCCAAAGATGTCCATGTCCTAATCCTTGGACCTGGTCAATATGTAAAATTACAGGCCAAAGGAAATTAAGGTTGATGGAGTAAGATTGTTAGTCATCCTAATTGAAAAAGGAAGATTTTCTGGGTTATGTTTCTAGGCCCGATGGAATCTCAAGGGTCTTAAAATGTGTAAGAGGGAAGCAGCAGAGTCAGTTTCAGAGTGATGGGATATGAGAAAGAGTAGACATGCTACCGTTGGCTTTGAACATAGAAAGGAGCCACTAGCCAAGGAATTCATAGCATCAAGACTAGAAAAAGAAAAAAAAAAAATCTCCCTTAGGTGCCCCTGGAAAGGAATGCAGTCTTGCCAACATCTTCATGTTAGTCCAGTGAGAACAATTTTATACCTCTGATGTCTAGAACTGTAAGGTAAATTTATGTTGTTCAGTCCATTAGGCTTGTGGTAACTTGTTACAAAGGCAATAGAAAACTAATGCAGATTTTGGTACTGGAAGTGGGGTGCTGCTGTAACAAATACCTGAAAATGTGGAAGTGGCCTTGGAATTGGGTAATGGATTAATGCTGGAACATTTTTGAGGAGCATTATAGGAAAAGCCTGAGTTGTCTTGAACAGACTGTTAGTAAAAACATGTTTTTTAAATAAACTTGCTAGAGAGAACCCAGAAGGGAATAAGGAGCATGCTATTGGAAACTGGAAAAAGGGGATCTATAGTGGCAGAGAAGTGAGCAGAAATGTGTTCTACAGTTATATGGAAAGTAAAACTTGTAAGTAATGAATGTGAGTATTTAGCTGAGGAAATTTCCAAGCAAAGTGTTGAAGATGTGGTTTGGTTTCTTCTTGCTTTTTAGAGTAAAATGTGAAATGAGAGAGATAAAATTACAGAAAAACTATCAAGCAAAAAGGATCAAATTTGATAACTTGAATCTTTAGGAAGGAAGAGAGCACAACATTAGAAACAGTAAATGGAAGTAAATGTATAGTAAATATTAGAGGTTGTTCTTTCCCCTCTTAACTTATTTAAAACATAAATTTTCTTTTTAAAGATTTTATTTATTTATTTGAGAGAGAGTGTGAGAGAGAAAGAAATCACAAGCAGGGGTGAAGGGTACAGGGAGAAGTAGACTCCCCACTGAGCAGGCAGCCCGATATGGGACTTGATCCCAGAAACCTGGGATCATGACCTGAGCTGAAGGCAAATGCTTAATGGACTGAGCCACCCAGGCACCCTAAAATGTAAACTGTTTAAAGGTAAATTATAATGTAATTTACCTTTAAAAATATATGTAAATATATGTAAAATATGTGTGTTATATTATAACACAGGGTGGTGAGTTCTAACATATATAAATGTAATACATATGAATAACATAAAAGATCAGGGGGGTAAACAGACCTACATGATTACATGGTTTTTATATTTTATGTGTAGTAGTACTACATTAACTGCAACTAGAATGTGAAAAGCTAAGATATGATTCCTTATTTAATTGATATAATTGATGTAATTCCTTAAGTCATTGAAAAGTATACTAAGGTGAACCATGAGAGACTATGGACTCTGAAAAACAATCTGAGGGTTTTGAAGGGGTAGGGGGTGGGAGGTTGGGGTACCAGGTGGTGGGTATTATAGAGGGCACGGATTGCATGGAGCACTGGGTGTGGTGCAAAAATAATGGATACTGTTATGCTGAAAATAAATAAAAAATTAATAAAAAAGAAATAGTCTAATAAAAAAATAGATATAAATGACTACCAATAAAGGCTTAGGAAAACACAAATTTATGTAACTAGAAGAGGTATGGAAAGGAACCAGCCATCTAATTTTCACAGTGCAATGGAAAAGAACTATTTTTGTGTTTTCTAAAAATATTTATGAGCTCTCTGGCCTTAAGCTTTAGCAACAGAAATTTAAATCTCATACAAGATAAATTGTAAGACATGTTGAATATTGCTACTCTGCACAAAGGATGAAAATGGCTTATCTAGATGTTTAGGTTAATGCCAATAATTATTGTTGGTATATTAATGGATATGTAGTTCTTGCAAAGGCAATAATTTTGATTTTTTCTTCTAACTGAAGATTAAAGAAGCTTGTCATTTCCAAGAGGTAAAATTCTTCATCCTAACTTTTGGGGCTTTACTTCAAAATTTAATGTTTTTCTTAATAGGTGAACCTATTGAGGTTCTAGGTAAAACCAGTAGAGCCACTATTTCAATTTTCAAAAGCAAAATTTCATACCTTCTTAGGTACAATGGGCTTGCACTATGGCATTCTCTTCGAGAATAATTTATTCAATGTTTCACTTATAATTGTTATGAGTCTAAAGGTTGCTGGGGTAAAGCACTTATTTAAATATTCCAATTATTATGCCATGAGCTTATGCAAGCGAAGAAATGCTGAACTGTGATTGAGATAAACTTAATATCCTGTTCTGATTCTAAACCTGGATCTTAACAAAATTGAAAATACAGGATACCTTACTCTGTATATTTATTGTATCACTAATGATGGGAGAGGAAAGTTTAATATAGAATTCAGTCTATAGGGTAGTTTATCAAAGCAACCAGAAATGACTGTGAATCTAAGAAATAAGAAAAATCAATAGAGGAAGGGTGGTGAATTCCAAAGAAGTAGGTGTGTCTGGGTACAGATTGGCCTGAGTCAGAGTTGCACAGAGAAAGGACAACAAAAGAATGCTTAACTCAGCCTAATGCTCTCTAAAAATTACAGTCCAGTGTATGTTATGCTTCAGTTAAATAATAACACAAACTATAACCCAGCATTCAATGGTATTTACACATAATAGAAACACCCTTATATCTATCAATTGGTATATTAAGTTAAAAAATAGTTATTGAGGAGCACCAAGCTGGCTCAGTCAGTAGTAGAGCATGCGACTCTTAATCTCAGGGTCATGAGTTCAAGCCTCACATTGGGTGTGGAGGCTAGTTTAAAAAAAAAAAAGTTATTGGTTGCACTCTAAACAAGAGAATTGATTTTACAATTACCTATATTCATAAAAATTATCCATTTTTCACCTTAAAAATGCAGGTTATCTAAAATGCTATTAATGAAAAAAAATTCAGATTATTATGATAAACATTTCTTAGCAAAGTTCTATATCTAAGCACTGCATTTTGAAATTTCTACATTATCTTCAATGTCAAATGTAGACTTCACATAAGTGGCTATCATGTGTAAGAAGCTTGCAGGTGTTGTCAGTGGTATTGGGCTCATAGACTACACTCTGGAACACTTCATAAATCCCAACCCCTTTATAGCTCATCCCTTCCACGGATTTATATTGCTATCTGCCATATTAATAATTAATACCGTTGTTTTAGGCAAGAACTTACTCTTTAGAGGTAAATAGAAGAGCAATAGATGATATAATTCCCTAGGTGTCGAACATGGAAAAAAGGTTTGCTTCCCTTAATTAGTGGTCCTATTGATTTCTTAGCATTATAGCTATGAAAACCAATCATTGCCATATGGCTGTAGGGATGATGATTTTGTGGTTCTACTCTAGAAAGAACATTCTATTAGTACCTCGTTCCTGTTGTCTATGGAAGGGCATACTGCATACTAAGATACCAGCTGGTTGTGTTGGCCTAACTCCAGAAACCTGACTCAGTCTAATTTAGTATCTTTTTAGAAATGACCATTTATGTGCGACTAATGTGCTTAAGCAATGAATAGCAGTAATACATTCCTTTGACAAAACTTCTTAGACTCAAGGAAGGAAATGCACTGTTGAAGAGGGAAATTAATAAAAACCCAGGTGTTGCAGCCAGCTGTCTCAGATCTGTGACTTTTGCTGCCTGGATTTGCAAAGTGACTAGAAATGGTTTGATCCATTACAAAGTAAGTGCTGACCTCTATGATAAAGCATCTATCTCTCTGTCATTCTTAGTAAAGATATGATTGATAAAAAGGAAGAAATGTACACAAAATATCCCATTGTTGTAAAGAAATGCAGAATATCCATCTTAACTAAGATTGATTTTACAGGTGATTGCAGGTCCTTGAAAGCCCTGAACCCACATTTGCGAATATGGTAGCCAGCGTTCTAAAATAGAGTCAATGACATATAAGAAAGTTCATGGAGCACATGGAATTCCAAAATATCTTTAAAAAGTAAAATATGCAAAGGCAAAAAGGTGATTGATCTGAAGGGCATCCCACATTGGTAGAAAGAGAAGCCCAACCAATAGCAAAACACGACACAAAAGGTCGTGTTATCTTCTCGGGCCAACCAGTGCAATATGCTGGCCAAGGGTGGAGTTTTTACTATTAAGCCCAATACAGACAGTTAAGAATGAGTTCATAGGTAATCACAAGCCACAGTGTGATAGGCCTAGCCAGGCCTGGGCATACGCCTGAGGTACACAAACTTTGGCATTGTTCTGTATAATACTTTGCTCAGTGAAAGCTGCAAACTCACTTAGACTCTACATG
This sequence comes from Mustela erminea, assembly GCF_009829155.1. Classification (NCBI taxonomy): domain Eukaryota; kingdom Metazoa; phylum Chordata; class Mammalia; order Carnivora; family Mustelidae; genus Mustela; species Mustela erminea. The sequence goes on from NC_045614.1 coordinate 180,187,475, forward strand.
TTGGAATATTTATCAAGCCTTAAACTCCTTTATCCACAAAAAACATTTTGAGATTTATTGAAAGTAATTGGATCAGGACCTGAGTTTGGGTTGGGGGTAGAGAATAGGTTATGATTCTCTTTCTCCCTTTACTACTACACTCCTTAACAAAAGGAGAAATAACAGTACACTTTACCATTTTTAATTTTTCTTTTTTCCTTTAAGACATTAGAATACTGAAGAAAGTTAGTTAATAACAAAACGAACAGTGATGTTACCATCACACCTTGTGGTAGGCAGAATAAACCCCAAAGATATCCATGCTCTAATTCCCCAGATCCTGTGATTATTCTACTTTACATGACAAAAAGACCTTTTGGATGTTATCAAGAGTATAGACCTTAAAACAGGAAGATTATCCTGGATTATCTGGGTGGGAGCAATATAATCTTAGAGAACATTCCCTGGTGGGAGTGAGAGATAAGACAGGAAAAGAAGGAAAAGAATGTTGAAGTGTGACAGAACTCAGCCTGCCGTTGTTGGCTTTGAAGATGGAGGAAAAGGTGATAAGGAATGGGGGTGGCTTCTGGAAGCTGGAAAAGGCAGGGGAACACACTCTTCCCTACAGCCTGGAGATGGAACATAGCCCTGCTTTTATTTTAGCTTAATGTAGCCCAAATTAGACTTCTCACTTACAGAACTATAAAATAATAAATTTGTGTTAAGCTGCTAAATTTGTGATAATTTGTCACAGCAATACTTGAAAATGAGTCCATCAAGACTGATAAGAAGAAAAGAAATGGATACAATTATTTTACCCAAGCCCTCCCCTTTACACGGATCTTTTACAACGGCTGATGAAATACGCATTAATACCCTCAGTTTAAAGATGAAATCTTAATTTGTCTAGCTTTTTTCCAGTCACTCTCTTATTCATGCACTTTATAAAAAATATTAAAAATCTATAATATGTAAAATGCTCTATTAAGTGCTGGGACATAGTAGTTAAAAAAAAAAGAATGTAAGTTTTCTTGCATTGTCCTTACATTTTGCTGGAAAAGAAAGGCACTGGACGTGTAAATATAAGTATGATGGACGACAGCAAGGAAAAATCAGAGAGCTACTGGCCTGTAAAATTGAGGCCAGCATGCGGCCCAGGAGGTCAGGGAAGAATGCTCTGAAGATACCACGTCCTAGATGAGATCTAGAATGAAGTAAGTTAGACAGATGAAGCGAGGGAAGTTGTGGGAGAAACACTTTCTTGAGCAAATGCTATACCATGGAGGCAGGTCTGGAGATAAAGCCAGGTTTAGAGTATTTCACAAACTGAAACCAATTCCAAGCGACTGAAAGAAGGGAAGAAGTGCCCGGGTGAGACTGAAGAGATGAGCACAGAGAGGTCCCTGGATCTCATCTTAAAAACAAGGAAAAATGAGTCAAGGATTTTAAACTAGTGTATGACTGAAAAATGTTCACATTTTAAGTATTCCTCTGGTTGCAAGAGTTTCAATGGCTCGGAAGGGAGGTAGTGGGTTGTTTTCCAAGACAATTCATACACCATAGTGACAGACCAGGGAAGAATGATAGAAATGAAGATTGAAAGAATGTGCTACATTCAAGAAATATTTAGCTTTGGCATGGACTTGACTTGGCATGGGGCATTTGGAGTCCAACAGTAGTTTTAAAAATTCTGGCATCAAATCCTGGGAACATGGGGCAATTCATTGTGAACGGCAATGTTCCAGGAGATGTTTGTTGGAGAAAAAGAGTTCTGTTACGAGTTCTGTTGGATATATTGAGTTTGAAATGTCTTTGAGTCATTCAAGTAAGGATACTGAGTTGCCATTAGATATATGGATTTGGAATTCAGAAAACAGGCTTGGGCTTGAGAAACAGGTCCGGGAGTCACTGACGAATAAAGCAAGAATATACCAAGGGGGAAAGAAAAGTGCCTGGGACAGAACCTTAAGGAATGCTATTCCAGTGATAACGGAATGGAGGTTGGGAGGCTGACAGTTTCAGAGCCACTGACACAGGATATGTAGCCGAATTTGCATGACACCGAAGTCCAGAATCCAAGATTGGATCTTGCACTGTTAAAGAACAATTCGGAAGGCTTTAAGAGATTCCTCCTTCTTCTGAATGGAATGAAGATCATGGACCTTTAAAAGACATATTAAAATATCTTCTTAAAATTAGTTGTCTTTTTTTTTTTCTTCCCTATTTTGGTTCTATTTATGATGGAACAAACATACCTAGGATCATTCTTCCTTTTAGAATGCATTTGTTGGGGCACCTGAGTGGCTAAGTGGGTAAAGCCTCTGTCTTCGGCTCAGGTCACGGTCTCGGGGTCCTGGGATGGAGCCCCACGTCGTCGGGCTCTCTGCTCAGCAGGGAGCCTGCTTCCCTTTCTCTCTTTGTGATCTCTCTCTCTGTGTTAAATAAAAAATTATAGAAGGCATTTGTCACATGTTATAAATCTGTATAGCTGGCTTTAGATAGGGAATTAATTAATTGAATTAATTTTTTCATTGAATTAATTTTTAAAATGTGGATTACACATTTGATATTCTTCCTCTTCATTATAGTGTATTTATGGAATATAAATCAGGATGATGTAGTAATACATATTCTCTACTAGAACTAGACAAGTGTGTCTAGAATTTTCTGTTTATTGGAAAATATCTTAATTGGGTGCAACATAAAAATAGTTGGCAAGATGTATATTTGAACATTCAGAGACAATCCTCTCCTGCTTGTCTCCATTCTGCCTCACTTGTGTTCTTCAGCAAACGTGAACATGATAAAATAATTTCTTGTTTCCCGAACAGTCCTAGGCAGAGCAACATCACAAAGGCAGAGTGCAAAACATAGAAAACACAAGTCTGGAGAAATAAAACAGTAACTAACACATGGCTGTAAACTGCATGAAAGCATCATCAGAATCAATAGAAGCTGCTGTGCATCAATTTTACTAATAATGTCCCAGGGACTGTGTTCTGAGATTCTCAGAGAGTAAAACTTAATGTGAAGGCATATGGATTGAAGTTTATCATAGCAGTTATGGGACTCTTTTTCCAATCTTAAAGATATGAGGCAGGCTTCACTGGCTTCTATGACATTACATTTATCCAAGTGGACACGTACACTGGCACAAACTTTGATGAAAATGGCTTAGTTGCATATTCTGCAAGTTTTTTTTATTTTATTTAAACTTTCTGGCTTAAATATTTTTATTTATTTATTTGAGAGAGAGCGAGAGAACATGAGTGGGGTAAGGGGCAGAGGGAAGAGCCGACATCCCACTGAACAGGGAGTCTGACGACGACACAGGGCTGGATCCCAAGATGACAAGGATTATGAGCTGAGCCAAAGTCAGATGATTAACCAACCGAGCACCACCCCCACCAGGTGCCTCTAACCCTTTTGGTTTAATAACTATGTGTTAGCAACTGATTGGAAGTTTATCTTCCACAGCAATGTTGGAAGAAATTCTTCTCAGAAAGCAGCTTCGTTTTGCATATGCCCTGAAGAACAGGGGTATAAACTTCAAATATATGCCATATATGACAAGTACACTGTCCCTTTGGATACTTTAAACTTTTAAATCATGTTAAAATATATTTACTTCTACATATTTCATTTTTTTTTAAATGGTCTTTATTTTTTAGAGTGGTATTACATTCACAATAAAACTAAGCAGGAAGTACAGAGACTTGACATATACTCCCCACCCTCCATATCTAATTTAAATATATTGCTTTATTCTGATTAGAGGTAACACAATGGGTGGAGTAAGAGGATTCTAGAAGTGTGGCAGCTGAATTCATCCCACTTTTCTCTCTGTTCTCAGTGTCAAAGTAAATTATCTTTTCTGCATCTGCCAGTCAGACAGACTGGAGGAGCTGGAGAAAAAGCCATCACAAAGATTTCACCCTCTGAACTGTCAAGAATCATTAGGGAACAATACATGCATCATTCTGGAGGTGGAGTTTAAATCCTAGAGAAAAATCTTCTCCCAGAAAAACAACTCACTAAGATTAACATAAGAAGGGACAAACTTAAATGGATCAATTACTGTAAAAATAAATATAAAAATATCTAAAAGGCATCAACATAGATTCACAGCTAAATTTTACTAGCTTTTAAGAGGCAGGCATTAAAATATTATTTACACTATGCCATATTATGGAAAAAGTATAAAATTTTATGAAAGGACATAAAAATACGAGCAATAAAATGCAAAGATGTTTGGGAAGGAACTTGTAATTAGTATCACAATGGGGCTTAGTTTTTTGCAGTTAAGACACCTAAACAAATACATATTTCTCAAGGAAGAATGGCTGTCTAAGAACAGCCAAGTAAAAGTAAAAAAGATTACCATGGTGGAATTTGCTTTTGCAAACAGTCTATATTAAAAAAAAAAAATAGATCATTTGGTTGTGGTATACGGATACAAAGAGATTGATGTAGCAGAACTGAGATTCTACAAACGTCAGAATATATGAAAATTTAATGTATGACATAGGCAGTATCAATTCAGTGGAGGAAAATGTGGTTTATTTGATAAACATATCTGGGTATTATTTCAGGGTGAAACTAAGTTGAAGACCCAGTTTACATCATATGCAAAATACATTTCAGAAGTACTGAGAAGAGCAGTTTTAGAAGTAAACCTTGGAGACTACATGTAAAAGCCAAGGACTGAAAAGACTTCTTAAACAAAAACAGAAGTGAGTACACTATTTTAAAAAAGAGATTTTTTGCTACAAAATTTATAGTAAGAATGGTAGTTGAAGGTTAAAAGTCAATAAAAAATCGTTAAATTGACAAGAAGGCAAAATGTAATCAAAATTTGGACTGGAAAAAATATGGAAATCAGCTCACACTAGAGAAAATCCAAAGGCCAATTAATATAAAAGATATGAAATTCATTATTGGTCAGGGTAATGTGCATGAAAGTTACCATTAAATACCATTTCATAGCTATGAGACTGGCATAGTTATTTATTGCTAGTGAGGATATTGAGAAAAATACATTCTCAATTCTTGTTCATAGAAATGTACACAGTTTACATTGTGTTATATATATACATATCTGTAAATGTTGTGTGTGTGTGTGTGTGTGTGTCTGTGTGTGTGTGTGTAGGAGAGGAATCTAGCTCTAACTATTTCAATTTAAAAGATCCATATCCCTAGATCTGGCAAAGCCACTCCTGTAAACCTATCCCATAGCAATTGAGGCACCAATTCATTAGGCTCAATGTCCAGGAATATTTACTGTATGATCATAAAAAGAACACCACAGAGGAACAGTTGGATAAATTATGGCACAGCAACAACATGAAATATTAGTCTGTTATTAAAAAGAGTGAATTAGCATAGTTGACTTGGAGAGTCCCATGAAATGGTAAGCAATAAAATTAAGATGTAAATAAGCATATATACTATTGTGTTTTTAAAAAGCAAATGAAACCCCTTGTAAATATGAATAATTATATAAGTCAATTTTGACTGACTACTATCTGGGAGTGGGAATGGAATACTTTAAGGCTTACAGACCTGAGTGAGAGAATGTTTAAAAAGATAGTAATAATAAACCCACTTGACACTTCAGTTTGGTAAAATCATACCTATGTAAATGAGACATGCTTGATGAAATTCAAATAAAAATATGGAATTAGTTCTCTTTCTCAGATGATCATGGTATTCTGTTAGATGAAAAAAGAGAATTGGAATTTTGTGTCATTCAAATCAATTTAATAAATACATATCATGAGGCAGACATTTCGCTGTGTTTGGAAAACAGTGGTGAACATTTTAGACCCATGCCTGCCTTTAAGAGCTCATGGTGTTGCAGGGAAAACAGATTTTTAAATTATAAATATGTATTGCAGAAAGTACAATAAAAGGATGTTGCAGGAGAAATGGACTAATCAAATGGATGAGGGATGATCACCCTAAAAAAAGTTTTTCAAACTTATTTGGAACTCTCTGGAGAAGGGAGAGGATGACTGGTTTAAATGTGTCTGTAATTTAAAGTGCCTCTGTGACTTCTATGTGGAGATGTTAGCAGAAAATTACACATATATTTTGAGATCGAAAGAGAGGTCTTAACTAAAAATATTAATGTACTGATCAAGAGAATAAAATTTGGTTAAAAGGGAGATGTTAAAGATGATACCTCTCTGGAGTTCAGTAAAGTGTCAGGATATAAAATCAATGCACAGAAATCGTTGCATTTCTTTTAAACCAACAAGACAGAAGAAAGAGAAACTAAGGAGTCAATCCCATTTAAAACTGCACCCAAAACCATAAGATACCTAGGAATAAACCTAACCAAAGAGGCAAAGAATCTGTACTCAGAAAACTATAAAGTACTCATAAAAGAAATTGAGGAAGACACAAAGAAATGGAAAAATGTTCCATGCTCATGGATTGGAAGAACAAATATTGTGAAAATGTTTGTGCTACCTAAAGCAATCTACACATTTAATGTTATCCCAATCAAAGTACCATCCATTTTTTTCAAAGAAATGGAACAAATAATCCCAAAATTTGTATGGAACCAGAAAAGGCCTTGAATAGCCGGAGGAATATTGAAAAAGAAAGCCAAAGTTGGTGGCATCACAATTCTGGACTTCAAGCTCTATTACAAAGCTGTCATCATCAAGACAGTATGGTACTGGCACAAAAACAGACACATAGACCAATGGAATAGAATAGAGAGCCCAGAAATAGACCCTCAACTCTATGGTCAACTAATCTTTGACAAAGCAGGAGAGAATGTCCAATGGAATAAAGACAGTCTCTTCCACAAATGGTGTAGGGAAAATTGGGCAGCCACATGCAGAAAAACGAAATAGGACCATTTCCTTATATCACACATGAAAATAGACTCAAAATGGATGAAGGACCTCAATGTGAGAAAGGAATCCATCAAAATCCTTGAGGAGAACACAGGCAGCAACCTCTTCGACCTCAGCCGCAGCAACTTCTTCCTAGGAACACTGCCAAAGGCAGGGGAAGCAAGGGCAATAATGAACTACTGGGACTTCATCAAGTTCAAAAGGTTTTGCACAGCAAAGGTAACAGTTAGCAAAACCAAAAGACAACTGAAAGAATGGGAGAAGATATTTGCAAATGACATATCAGATAAAGGGCTAGCATCCAAATTCTATAAAGAACTGATCAAATTCAAGACCCAAAGAACAAATAATCCAATCAAGAAATGGGCAGAGGACATGAACAGACATTTCGGCAAAGGAGACATCCAGATGGCCCACACACACATAAAAAAAGTGCTCCACATCACTTGGCATCAGGAAAATACAAATCAAAAGCACAATGAGATACCACCTCACACCAGTCAGAATGGCTAAAACTAACAAGTCAGGAAATAACAGATGCTAATGAGGATGCGGAGAAAGGGGAACCCTCCTACACTGTTGGTGGGAATGCAAGCTGGTGCAGCCACTCTGGAAAACAGCATGGAGGTTCCCCAAAAAGTTGAAAATAGAGCTACCCTATGACCCAACAATTGCACCACTGGGTATTTACCCTAAAGATACAAATGTAGTGATCTGAAGAGGCATATGCACCCGAATGTTTATAGCAGCAATGTCCACAATAGTCAAACTATGGAAAGAACCTACATGTCTATCAACAGATGAATGGATAAAGAAGAGCTGGTATATACATACAATGGAATACTATGTAGCCATCAAAAATTGAAATCTTGCCATTGGCAATGATGTGGATGTTACTAGAGGGTATTATGCTAAGTGAAATTAAGTCAATCAAAGAAAGATAATTATCATATGATCCTTGTGATATGAGGAATGTGAGAGGCAGGGCGGGGGGGTAATGGAGGGCTAGGGAGGGAAAAAATGAAACAAGATGGGATTGGGAAGGAGAAAAACCATAAGAGACTCTTAATCTCATGAAACAAATTGAGGGTAGCTTGGTCGGGGTGGGGAGGAAGGATAAGGTGGCTGTGTTATAGACATTGGGGAGGGTTTGTGCTATGGTGAGTGCTGTGAAGTGTGTAGTCTGATGATTCACAGACCTGAACCCTTGGGGTGAATAATACATTATATGTTAAAAAAAATCACTTAGTTCCAAAACACAGAAATACTTAACATCATTTAAAAAATTTTTTTCTAGTATTTTTTTCTGTTCTTGTATATAATTCAGTTTGTAGACAAAATTTGTCTATACCATTTTGCATTTTCAAGGTTTATATATTTATATTTTTCTTTATACTTTATGTTTAATAAAATCCTGTGCTTTTGTATGACTAATCTTTGCAAATATTTCTCATACTGACACTTAATTTGATGACTGCATCATAATTTACTGATTTGTTAAAACATTTTCTCATTTTTAAACATTTGGATTATTTATTTTTGTACTTCCAAACATCTCCTTGTACCTAATATCTGCTTTAAAAAAGTCTTCTATATATATTACTTGAAACTCCAAGTTTCTATAAAGCTTAATAACTTAGAACACTAAAATAAAATAAATTTTATTTCTTTTTTTAAAAGACTTTACTTATTTATTTAAAGGAGGGAGGGCCAGAGGCAGAGAATCTCAAGCAAACTCTCCACTGAGCACAGAGCCTGACACAGGGTTGATCCCATGACCCTGAAATCATGACTTGAGTGGAAACCAAAACAAATGTACCTTAAACAAATGTAGCACCCAGGTACCCCAAACACATTTTATTTCTTGAGGCTTTCCCAAGAACATCTGCTCATGCCTCATTCCTGGATATTCCCCTTGCCCTCCTAAAATTAGATGCTGATTAGATTGAGAATCTCTATTCCCATTCAGATTACATGTGTATTCTCTCTTTTTGAAAACAAAGAATCTTTGAATGTTTACTATTCAAAACCCCAAAACAAAAAGGACACAACACATTGCAGTAACTTATGAAATATCTTTGATTTCATATGATATTTTCCTAAATATAAATTTCTGGAAGTGGAATTCTTCAGTCCAAACTCTAGGTACTTGATATTTAAGGTACTTGATACTGTCAAGTAGAACTATAATAAATTTGTACCAAATCTTTGTTAATTTGAAAACCTAAACCCCAAAATGCATTTCATTAATCTTTAAATTTATATTTGTTTTGAGTGAAGTTGTACATTTTCATGATAAATAATCATTTGTATATTTTATTTAATGAATTTTATAGTCATTTTTTCCTCCATTTTAGATTTGGATGTTTGTGTGTAAATGTGTTACCTACCTTAAAAAAAAATACACTTAGGGTGTTTGGGTGGCTCAGTCATTTAAGCATCCTACTCTTGATTTCGGCTCAGGTGATGATCTGTAGGGTCATGATCTCAGGGTGGTGATATCGAACCATGCACTGGGCTCCATGACGAGTGGAGAGTCTGCTTGAGATTTTCTCTCTCCCTCTGCCTTTCCCTCTTGCTCTCTCTCTCAAATAAGTTAATTTTAAAAAAGAATAGTACACCTATCTGGAAAAAATGGACATTTCTGAATACAATGACCATGTGATTATTTTTCTTTCAATTAAAGCAAATTATTACAGTAATTAGCCACAAAATGACATTTCACTGTCCGCTAGAAGATTCCTATAAGACTCCTATAAAATTAAACCCTAGTGTGAAAAACTTGGAATTTCTATTTCAAAAGTTATAAATTATCTTATGCAGTTAAGATACAATTACATTCTTATCCATGAGGAATTTTTCTTAAATCAGGAAGATTTTCATTCAAACTTCATGCTCAAGGGGAGTCTATATAGTATCTTCTTCCCAGTCAGAGGTTGGAAGACAGCATTCAGACATAACAATAAAGTCAGATTTATGACTAAAAAACAACCACAAATAGGAATGCCTACTATGTTGCTATCTAGCTGGGTGATTTGGAAAAGCGATTTAATTTTTCATGAGCCTATTTTTCTCATTTATTAAGTTATAATTTATGAAGTTGGCATTCTCTTTCACTTATCCTGCTTTGTCCTCATCCCAACTTCAGGTAACTAACTGTATGTTTATTTGACTATAGTGATGGTCTGTTTCCTCCCCCACCTTGGAACGTCAAATCCCACGAATGAGGGCTTTCAGCTACTGTCTAGCCCAGCACCTAGAAGAGTGCAGGCACACAGTGAGTGCTCCATTAACAACAGTCCAAAGGGGCACCTGGGTGATTCAGTTGTTTTGAGTATCTGCCTTTCCCTCTGATCATGGTCCCTCCCCCTCCTGTGCCTCTCTCTTTCTCTGAGACAAATAAATAAATAAAATCTTAAAAAAACCCCAAAAAACAAAAAAAACAAAACTGTCAGAACAGCTGGTGCCCTGTTACGTGCTAAGTGCTAGGGAAAACTTGATAATGAATAAAACCCATGTGGGAAGGAATTTATAATCCAGTGGATGAGTTTGAGGGAAAATGCCAAAATAATCTTTTCAGAGAGGAGAATATATTCCATCTCTAAATAAGAAATTAGGACTTAAAAGTGGGAAATACATAACATATACAATGTCCAAATCATCTGACAAATATATTCACTTAAATCAGATAATGAGAACTTGAGGAATGCATGGAAATAGATTTTTTTTTCTCTTTCTTTTGTAAATAGAACTTACGTTAGGCCTTGCCTTTGTTTGAGAAAGTCAGAGAGTGAAGGGGTAGCAGTTAAGTTTATGTGATATCGCTAAATGTATTGCATTTGGTCACAAGGTACTTCAAAGGATACAATGTCAACATCAAACAGACCTATAAAGTACACATGGGAAGAACATAGTTCACATTTAATATTTTAGGATGAAAATATAAAATATTCGAGAAATAATATCATAAACAGAATATAGCTAAACATATTAATGAGTTACATATGTAGGTTACTTCAAGAAGTAATTTTTTGTAATTATTACTTCAAGAAGTAATTATTCATACCACTAACATAAGCAAAAAAATTTTTACAAGAGGTGCCTGGATAGCTCAGTGGGTTAAAGCCTCTGCCTTCGGCTCAGGTCATGATCCCAGGGTCCTGGGATTGAACCCCATATGAGGCTCTCTGCTCAGCGGGAGCCTACTTCTTTCTCACTCTCTGCCTGCCTTTCTGCCTACTTGTGATCTGTCCGTCAAATAAATAAATAAACTCTTAAAAAAAAGGATTTTACAAGTTATCTTCACTTTTGATTTTATTAATATTTTTATTTCTGAGATTGTTCTTGAGTGAATATAACTTAATCACTACTTGCAGGAAACTTCTGGCATCGTTCCAGATACACAGGTAGAAATACAATCTCAGGGGCTGCAATTATACAGGTCCCCTGAATAATGGAGTCTGCCAGCCACGCTTCAGAGCTAAAGGGTCATGAAAATTTGTCTGAACTTGGAAACCTTGATCATGACCCTTAGGTTTACTAAGACCCAACTACAGCATCTATACGGCATGTCCTTTCAATTCTGTAGTTGAATGTGTGCCTGTTATGGTATGGTTCTTAGAGGAATATTTCGGCTTTTAAAAATTACTTGACTATGGTCTCTGGTAGAGGGAAATACATTTCTTCCTTAGACAGACACCCTGACATGCTACAGTCTAAGTGCCACAAGTTTATTTTATAAGAGGTAAGTCTTACAAAGTTTTCTCATTTGTAATCTGTAGAGATGTCCAGCCTCTTGTTCGTCCTCCAGAAGGGATGTGGGTACTGTGTGGTACAAAAACTTTAGAGCCATCACATGTGCAGTAATATTTCATTATGATTTCTCTGAACTTAATAACATAGAAGTTGCTTTTTTTACAGTTTATTTCCAGGAAACTATTTTACTGATACAAAGTCCTAGGTATTTGAAATTCTGTTATAGCTCAAATGATGTTCTATAACTCATTTCAATGTATTGGGTCTCTTTATAAAACTTATTGTTTTGGGGGGCACCTGGGCGGCTCAGTGGGTTAAGCCTTTGCCTTCAGCTCAGGTCATGGTCTCAGGGTTCTGGGATGGAACTCCGCATTCAGCTCTCTGCTCAGCAGGGAGCCTGCCTCCCCCCCCACCAACCCGCCTACTTGTGAGCTCTCTCTCTGTCAAATAAATAAAATCTTTTAAAAAAAAGTTATTGTTTTGGATTGTTGAGTTGTTAATATTAAAATATTCTTTGAATTCCAGAAAAGTGAGTATATAATGTAATCTTAGTAGTAATGAAGAGATGCTTTAATAATCCAATCAACTTTTAATTTTTAAAAGGAGAAAAAAAAAGTGACCAGGAGTGGGGTATGAGCAGCTGTTCTTGGGAAATCTTCAAAACATGAAATTTATTTCATTTTAGTTTTTTAGGCTATTGAATTTCATAGAAGTCCAGAACTCCAAATAATATAGCTAAAATCATTTTCTTTAAATTAGTCATTATACTCACCTGAGTTCTCAACTCCCCTTGTATTCTCATGTATTTGTTATGACAGTTAATGGAATAGTGGATTAATATTTTAGTTCATCTCTGCCCCCCTTTCAAAAAATGCAGTTATAAGTGAAGAAGAGTTTTCATTGCCAGTATAATCAAAAGGATTGATTAATGATGGGGATTTCAAGGACTAAGGCAAACCTAGAGAAATACCTTATTTTTAATTTTATTTATTTATTTATTTATGGAAGAACGCTTTCAAATCCACTCAGATTTTAGCGTGCAACCGGTCAGTTATTCTACTTCAGACGCAGGCTAGGTAGGGCCTTTCTAGAATTTCCCATTGAAGAGACTCGTGGATTTTAAAAGTGTGGAGTTGTCCCAATTCTGTTTCCTTTTTTTTTTTTTCTTTAAAAGACTTTATTTATTTGAGAGAGAAAAAGAGAGAGGACACAAGCAGGGGGAGTAGGTAGGAGGCAGAGGTGAAAGCAGGCTCCCCACTGAACAGGGAGCTCAAGGCGGTGATCCCAGTAGGGATCATGACCTAAGCGGAAGGCAGCCGCTTAACTGACTGAGTCACCTGGTGTCTCTGTTTCCTCTTCTTATATATTATTTCCATAATGTGTGTGTATAGTTCAAATTGTTTTCATTTCGGTCCATTATTGAGTGATATTGCAACAATTTAATCTAAAACTCTTCAACGACACAATACCAAAAGGCAATCACAGCAATAAAAAGGAATAAGCAATTGAAATACAGTAATATGAATGATCTCAAGACATTATGTTGAGTGAATAAAGCCAATCTTAAAATTTCACATACTACATGAGTCCATTTATAGAACCTTTCCAAAATGACAAGATTATAGAGATGGAAAACATACTAGTGGTGATCAGGAGCTAGGATCAGGAGCTAGGGAGAATGTGGGGGTAGTATGAGGGGAAAACTCTGTGGTGTTGGAACAATTCTGTATCCTGTTTGTTGTGGTGGTTACACAAATCTACACATTTGATAAAATGGCATGGAAATTTGTAAATGTATTTTACCAAAACTAGTTTCCTGATTTTGATAATATATTTTAGTTATGTAAAATGTAGGGTGCAGTGTACCAGGGACCCCCTTTGTTCTATTTGGCAACTTCTTGTGACTCTACTGCTGATTCCAAAATAAATTTTTAAGGACCATGGTTATTAGCAAATAAGGTCTTTTAATCAATTTAAACTTTTACATATGAATTTCATTTTTAAGATCAGTTTCATAATATCCTGTCATATATTACAGATACCAAATAAACCCAAATTTGAAGTCTTGAAGTCTGTCTTTCATATAGTAAAAAAGTCTTCTGTGTTCAATTACCTCCCCTGCATATTATATTTTAGTAACACATTAAAACTTTCAAAATGTAAAGGCAAGAATCAGAACTCAAGAAAACTGGTTCCAATAAATGTGCCAGCCAAAATTGTGTGGGAAGTTCAGAGTGAGCCAGGACAAAAGATTACAAAAGTAGTTTTATGGATCTTTACTAGGTTTTTATGCACGAACTTCTAAGAATTTCCTTGGTATCAATAAAAAGGGCCACAGCAATTTATCTTCTGTATTAAATTCCTTATATAGATTGAGAATTTAAAATGATGCATGAGACATTACACCTTCTACAGAGTAATATGATAGAAAGAGTATGGGTTTGGGACCAGCAGAAACTGTTCAACTTCTGGCTGTGTGATTTGCTAGCTTGGTTATTTCACTGGTTAGAATAAAGGGATAAGGGAAAAGTCACTTTGAAGTGGGTTCAGTGGTAAATGGAAAAAAAAAAAAAAGAACGGAGTCAGAGGAATAGTTAAACGCTTGTTTATTGGGCAGAGGTGGAAAAGATTCAAGAATAACTGAGTAGTCAATCTAAAGAGCCAAACATCAGTCTCCGGCCATACCACTTTGAACTCCCCCAATCTCATCTAAAGAGCCAAACATCTAATGAGTTCAAACAGTATGAAGATCAGAGCATCTGACGCTCTGAGGCAGATGCTTGCCCCCGGCAACTGTGATAAAAGCAGTTTGAGTTTGATGGTAATAGTAGTTGAGGAATAAATAAAGGATGAAGAAATGGAAAATACCACATGAAATCAATCTCAGGACTAGAGATGCCAAGGAAAGGAGAGAGATGGGCAGTAATTAGAAACAAATATGCCATGGACACAGAGTGAGGGGAATCATACACATGAGAAAGGATCATGGAGAGAGATTGAAGATAGACATGGGGGCTAGAGAATTAGACAGAGAGACACTGCAGGTCTCTTGAAGTTGTGTGTTCTGTATGGAATACAAAAGAAAGGGAAAATACTTATCCTGGCTCTTAAAGGGTCCCTCTTTCATTGAGAGGAGATAGAAAATTATAGGTTTGGTGTTTTGATTAGTAGTGGTTTCCTCATCCTCAGCTAACCCCCATCTGTAACATCTCTCTTCCTGAATGGGTCAGTTCCCATCAGGAATTATTATATTATTAAGTTTCTTTTTGAGTGGACCTTTTTGGAGGCTTCAATATGGTTTCTTTCCAGAGATCTCAAAATAAATACCTTTGCTTTCTGAAAGAAATCAACAATCACAGTTATTATTTCCAGATAGTATTCTCACAGATAAAATGAATTCTAGAAAAATATGAAGTAAATAGAAATATGGCACAGTTGTTTTTGATAAAAGATAAAAAGATTCTTCAACCACGACATAGTAATAACAACATTTTATCTGCCCTAACTCAAGGGAGGAGGTAAACACATTGAATGTAACTTAATCCGGGGTAATTGGTTAAGTACCATTTATTTAAAAAATATGTTGTATTACCAAAAGAGAGTATGAGGTAAGAATTTAGAAAATTGTCAGCCAATATATAATATGCTTTCAAATAATCTAATAATAATTTATCAAGATGCATTTAAAGTCTTTAAGATTCATTTTTAACACTTTTAAGACACATTTATTATTTTTCTGACCAAAGTGCAATTTTTTTTAAATATCCTTAAGTCACTGAAAAAAAGTATTCAAGAAACACAGATGAGAAATTTAACTATTAGATTTCTTTATTTCATACCCACCCTATATTTAGTCTAAAAAAAAAAAAACCCAAAAAACTCTTAATAAAGTGTTATTAAAACGCTCACCAAATCATTTAAAAATAAACCCAGTACATGCATTACAAGATTCCACCGCTAGGAATTTTGTTAAGATCTGTTTAATCATTAGTAACACTATGGAAGAGAGCACAGGAACACATGTCATTAGATGTGATCCTTGCCTCTTACCCTCAGATTTATGTCAGAATAAAGCTGACAGTTCTCCCAGGCTCTGAACCCCTAGTGACTGCATCCCAATCCCCAGAAACAAGGAAGATGTCCTGTCACACAACTTAGTATAAGTTGTAATAAAACAAAGCCCAAGTTTTCTTACATTTCTATAGGAAATGGTCAGTTATTTGATAAATACTAGAACACTTTTTTTTAAACATTTACTTATTTATTTATTTGAGTGAAAGCGAGAGCACAAGCAGGGGGAGGCACAGAGGGAGAGGGAGCTGCAGACTGCCCGCTGAGCAGGGGGCGGGAGGCAGCATGATCCCAGGACCCTGAGATCATGACCTGAGCTGAAGGCAGCCACTTAATCCACTGAGTCACCCAGAACCTCCAATATTAAAATACTTCTAGGAATTCACTTTATGACTTTGTTTACCAAATATATTTTTCAAGAACTGACTACACAAAAGGTTCCCTTGGTATTTGGTCCACAAATTCACTTCACAGGCTGGAAACTTAAAACCTACAAGAAAATGAGGAAGTAGGGAATCCCTAATCCTAATGTGCTGTAATTACTAAAGGGATATACACACATGCTAGAGTTTTACTCACAGAAGGCACAAACTATAAAAGGATATGCTTTTTGAATAAAAACAAAGAACTAGCTGATGTCTTTGCTTTGTGTACACCATAGCTAAGATTAAGTTAGACCTGAACTCGCTGTCTACTTCTGTGACAAAAAAAAAAAAGATAAAAATTTTAATTTGGCTTACTATATAATTTCCAGCCATTAACTGAGGTGTAATTATGAAAGGTTAAAATTGCCTTAAAAAGGGGTTGTCATAGTAGCTATCAAGGCAATATTCAAGCATGATTTCAACGATGCTTTCAGGTTTAGAGTTTATCTTCTTTGTAAAAAAATTTTTGCAACTTCAAAAACTTCAATGACAGATTTAGAGGCATCTCTTTTCTTGACTTTCCCCATTTCTTCATATAAGCCAATAATTGGCTATATTGACTGAAGATATGTTCAAATTCTCTTTTCCAAGCCCCCTTTGTTGTTATCCCTCTTATTTTACTCTTTCCACTTAAGACATAGTTCAATACAGATCTCATTATTACAGTCAAAAAACAGAATGAAAGATAAATCTGCCTTTCCATCCATGGTCTTGTTCCAACCTTCAAGGTTGTCTTAATTTCTTGGAAACCCATCCGTGAAGAATTCATCCTTTTGAGCATTGGGAGCCATTGTCTGATCCATTTCCCCTCTTTATTTTTAAGATTTTATGCATTTTTTGAGAGAGAAAGCATGAGCAAGAGAGCAGAAACAGGGGGAGCAGAGAGGGAGAGGGAGAAGCGGACTCCCCACTGAGCAGGTAGCCTGATACAGGGCTTCATCCCAGGACCCGGGGATCATGACCTGAGCTGAAGACAGCTGCTTAACCACCTGGGCCACCCAGGTGCCCCTAATCCATTTCCCTCTTTAACTAACTGATGTTTTTCTCAACTGGCACAATCTTTGCACATCTTTAATGTATTTTTCAATGATTCATCATATTGTGAGTCTGGACTGCTCCTTTCATCATGAAAAAATTCTCCTGCAGACAGGTGTGTGTGTCATATTTTAGATCACTGGTTTACAATGAAGAGAATGTAACTGAGGAACATTCAACTAGATGCATAGCACGAGGGTACAGGGCTTCCATGCCCTCTACAAGCAAGTGTTTTCCCTCGAATCTCTCATCTATTTCCATTATTAAATTATGAAGAATGTTCCCTATTTTTCTCTATGGAGAATTCATTATCCTCACTTCCAGGAAGAACACCTGATTTTCTTTAGGGAACTATTCCTCTTTACTCCTTCCTCCTGTGATTCCGGCAAGGCTAGACATATATTCTGAGCTTCTAGACTGTGAACATGCCTCACTTTGGCTAATCAAAAAATTGCAATGATGGTCAATCTCAGTACTTTTGCTGGAGCTCCCAGAAAACGGGTTTTCTATTCTGTTAGTATTGCTAGCTAACAAACGATAGACCTGGAATTACTATGACTATTTCTATAAAGACAATGAAGGTTTGTAAATGAAGCTACCAGAGGAAAGCAGAATTGAGAATATGGAGAAAAACTGAGCCTTTTCTGTGTATGACCTTGAACTTACAGCCTCTTCAGTCATGTGTGTCAAATTCTTTTTTTTTTTTTTTTAAGATTTATTTATTTGAGAGAGAGAGAGAGAGAGAGAGAGAGAGCGCAAGTGAGGGAGAACAAGCAGAGGGAGAAAAGTGGGAGAAGCAGGTTTTCTGCTGATCAAGGAGTCTGATACAGGGCTCAATTCCAGGACTTTGATATCATGACCTGAGCTAAAGGCAGATGCTTAACTGAAGGAGCCACCCAGGTGCCCCAGTCAATTTTTTTAAATAAGCAGATTCTTTATCAACAGAAGACAGTTTGATTGGATTGCTAATATTGCAACTAAAAAATAAGGTGTTAAAATAAAAAATACAAGAAACAGCAGGTGTTGATGAGGATGTGGAGAAAAAGGAATCCTCATACATTGTTGGTAGGAATGCAAATTGGAGTAGCCACTGTGGAAAACACTATGGATGCTCCTCAAAAACTTAACAATAGAATTACCATAAGATCCCGTAATTTCACTACTGGGTAATCACCCAAAGAAAACAAAAGCACTAATTTGAAAAGATATATTCATCCCTATGCTTACTGTAGCATTATTTACAACAGCTAAGATATGGAAGCAGCGCAGGTGTCCATCAGCAGACAAAGTAGTGTTATATTTGTACACACATACAATGGAATATTACTCAGGCATAAAAAAATAAAACCTTACCATTTGAGACAGCACGCATTGAACTAGAGGGCATAATGCTAATTGAAATAAGTCAGTCAGGGTGCCTGGGTGGCTTAGTGGGTTAAAGCCTCTGCCTTCAGCTCAGATCATGATCCCAGGGACCTGGGATCGAGCCCCGCATCAGGCTCCCTGCTTGGCAGGAAGCCTGCTTTTCCCTCTCCCACTCCCCCTGCTTATGTTCCCTCTCTCACTGTGTCTCTCTCTGTCAACTAAATAAATGAAATCTTAGGAAAAAAAAAAAAAAGAAATAACTCAGAGAAAGACAAACGCCATATAATTTCACCCGC
This sequence comes from Mustela erminea, assembly GCF_009829155.1. Taxonomy (NCBI): domain Eukaryota; kingdom Metazoa; phylum Chordata; class Mammalia; order Carnivora; family Mustelidae; genus Mustela; species Mustela erminea. The sequence continues at coordinate 180,206,270 of NC_045614.1, forward strand.
ATGTGAAATTCAAGGAAAAAAATCCAAACTAACAAAGAGGAGAAAAAAAAAAAAAAAAGACACTAAAAAACCCAGACTCTTAAATATAGAGAACAAACTTGTGGTTACCAGAGGAGAGGTGGGTGGGGAATGGGTGAAATAGATAAAGGGTTTTAAGAATACACTTCTCTTGTAGAGGAATGTATAGAATTGTTGAATCATTATATTGTGCACTGAAACTAATATAACACTCTATGTTAATTACACTTTAAGTTAATTACACTCTAAAGAGTAAAAAAAAGGTGCTATTTATACATTGATATTAATTGTATGAAATGCTTTCCCTATAATCTATCAAGTATTATTTTGTTGTAATGATACTATATTAATAACTCAAAGTTAAACATCATGACCAATAATTTATAATTATAGAACTAAGGGTAGGAATGAGTAGATACTGGAATCCAAAATGATCATAAATTACTTGTATACAGTACTGTTAGCTTCTCAGAGATGGGAGCATTACAAATACAATTTGGAATTATAATTTGACAAGCTATATTATCATACCAATAAATATCAGTCCTTAATAAGTTGAAAACTTATTAAATTTAAAGTATTAAGGAATTCTGAAAAAAAAAAAAAAGCATTAGGGAATTCTGTAACTTCATCTTAATTCGACACTTAGTGAATACTTCTATTATCCAAAACAAATGACTTGTTTTTATGGAGAGAAAAAATACCACTTGTGGATACCAAAATTTTTTTCCAAATAAAAGTTGAGTGACTTAATATGAAAAACAAATAAAATCTTCTGAGAAACTATTATTTACTAGGACACATTGTTGTGTGACTCAGCACAAAAATTCCCCAAAAACTAAAAGAGGAAATGGCCTTCCTCCTATTAAAATCATCTCAATGGGATAGACAATCTTTTTGCTAATGCTACTTTTATGAGTGCATTGAGTGAACTCACAATCTTAGTTCTCTGTGGGAACAACAGAATTACTGCAATTACTGCTTTCTTCCTGAAGCTGTGAGCTGGTTGCGCAGAACCACAAGGATTTCCAAAAGAAGCTAAGCACGAGTATGGAATCCATCTGACCCAGTGGGCAGTATATCCCCTGGCGGACAGTTAATGTGGACTGCTCTGCTGATAGTGAGGGGAATTAAAGACTTTCCTTTTCTGCTGGGTAGAATCCTGGAGAACAATCAGGACAAGCAGTGATGGTGTTCATTTTGTAAACTTAGCACTTGTGACCATAAAACTATCAAGCTAGGATTCTTTGCACTGGCATACTACAACTAATGCAAAGGTCTGAAAGTGCCCTAAGGAATGTTTCTCATTTGTTTTAGAAGGTGCATTCCCAGAGGGGACAGACAGCTTAATAAATGCTTTGGGAATGATTTAATCACAAGGAATCAAAATGGATCCAACTAATGGTTCAATTTATTTCTAATGTGGGCATCTCTTTAGGAGAATGTAAGATCCAATCATAGATGAAGTTCATGGTACGAAGGAATTTGGTTTCAACTTAAGGACTAGGAAATGACATTTAGTTTTTATGATGAGAATAATACTTCTCGAATCAGTCCTGGAAGGAAGAAAATTGAAAAATAAATAGCTGAGAATATTGCTAATTGCTTTATAAATGTGGTACACAGACTCCCTAACTTTTTGAGATAGATAACAAATACTGCATTACTGTATAAATTGGGCACAGATAGATTGTTTAACTTGGGAAAGCATCATATCTGGTTATGTGGTAGAGTTATGTGTGCTCATGTACGGACACATATATACATGTCTTATGCATACCTGTATGTGTGTATATATGTATACATCAATCTACACACACACACACACACACACACAAAACATCTTACAGTTCCAATTTACAAATTCAATCACATATCACATGTAGTTTACTGGTTAGAGGACTTGCACTTTGGGCTTTATAACCAAATACACTATCTCTGTGCCAGTAATACAACCACTGAATTATAAACATGATCATCAGCTAATTTGCAACAGTTAGGACATCAATCTTTACTATGCAGTTTCTTGCCATACAAAAAACAAAATGTCCTCCTGAGTTAAGTACGCAATCTATGTATATTTTGCGGATGGAACAAAATAACTTTCCTTTATTTTATTTTTTTTAACTTTCATTTATAATTAATTAGAATTTAGCATGTGAACTCTGATTCTTAAGTTACTTATTTAAAATGTAAGTACATGTTTTTTCCAGAGTAAAAAGTTAAGAATCTGTGTACATGTCCAAGTTATGGAAAAATATATAGAGGGCTTTTTTAAAAAGTGCTTTATAGAGTGCAAGGGTTATCTGCTTTGCTTCTTGAAATACTGTCTCCTTGTTCCCAGCTCAGAGGTTCTGATCCAACAGATCAGGAACAAGGCCAAGAAATATACATTTTTCTTTTAAACAGATAGATTAGGTGGTTTTGATATAGTCGGCTCAGGGGCTACATTCGGGAAATGGCATTAAGAGGCAAACAGCTAAGGCTTTTAATTTTATTTTTCCTAGTTTCAATTTGGGAACATTCTAGGGACTTAAAAGAGGCAGAAGCCTGTTCACGCTGTATGCTTTGACTTAAAAACGATTCTCAAGGAAGCAGAGTCCACTAGTGGAAACAATGGCAATTTTCTAAGCAGTTTATGACCAGGATGAAGAACACAGCAGACAAAGACAAACTGAGCGCTACTCTTTGCAACTTCAGTTTAAACAAGATGCAAAAATCTCTCATACATGGCCTTTCCTTAACAGTCAGAGAAAAGGCTCTCACACCCTAAAGAAGAAACTTCAGGTAAGAAAATGGTGATTTCAAGACACTTCAACCCTGTTACACAAGTCTGAAGTTTGCCAAATTGAAGACAAAAACAAACAAAACAGCAAACAAAGAAAACAAAACCTTGCAAATATTTTCTCTATTCTTCCACCATCCAAAGGCTTTTTATTCCTGAGATTTTGAGACAAGTTTTGAATATTTCAAATATAACTTCAAATATCATTATTTTGCTATAATATGAACTCAACATCAAATGTGAACATCAAATGTGAAACCCTGGGGTGATCTGTAAATGGTTTAGCTTGACTCGGTGAAAGAGACAAAGATTTTTGCCTCTATTATGACTTCAGTTGCAGAATATGCACTATGATGATCATTTCTTCTAAGAAAGAGTATTTCTGGGCATTTATGTACCTGCATGTATATATCATACATATTATACTTTACATATATTATTAATTATATCTATCATCGCATTTGCTTAATGAAGGAAGTACTTTCATAAATTCACTTTGCCTTTAACAACACTTTTCAGATTCACCTAAGAAGTGGCGTTTAGCTTGTTTATTCAGTGTGAGCTTTCTTCTAGCCTCTAGGCAGGTGTCACAGTGCAGTGGTTAAGAGCACAGGCTTGCAGCATTAGAGTCTGCAATCCTTACTGACTGTATGACCTTGGGCAAGCCACTTAACCTCCCTAATTCTCAGTTTCCCTACAAGAGTGATAGTAGTACCTATCATATTATTAGTAATAACAGTGCATGGGAATGATTTTAGTATCTACTTCATGGGGTGGGGAAAAGTACAATAATTCATAGTATAAACACAATTTTCAAAAAGTTAACAATATGGCTTATTTACAAATATAAGTTAAATATGGGTCAAAGATTTTATTCAACCCAGTAACCAATGGATAAACCAATCAGCTAGCAAGGCAGACTCACAGCATTTTGAGGATCTGGGCATTTATAAGCATTTTGAAGCATTATTAGTAACAAGATCTAGGTAAGATTCAGCAATGATTAATGTCCAATGGGATAACAATCTATGATACTTGGGTTTATTTTTCTCCAGGACGGAAATTATTTTTGTGTTAGAAAATCATCTACAAGTTAAGATGTCACTGAGTCTGGACTTTTCATCAATAGCACTGAATTTAACAAATCCCATTCTCTAAATTATTAAATAATTTGGAGTGTGCCTGTTAGATATTAAAAGGATGCTCCCTTGCTTTGTTCATGTAATTTTCTTAATATCTTCTAATGTATGAGGACCTATAAAACTTAGTTACTAATATTTTTATCACTATTGTGTATTTTGTAGGCCAAAATACTTGGGCACTCCGACTAGATTGTCACTTTTCTGTACCATGATGTTTGTCCATCGTAATACCAAATTCTTCTCATATATACAAGAACATCTAGCTATTCCGGTTATTCTTTAGTCACAAGATGCACCTACTACTTGCAGGAATCAGAAGAATAACTATTGATTTACTGTATATACTGTCCAAGTAATTGTCTCTTCATTTGTCAGTTATTGATTGAATGTCAGACTCTGAGAATACCTCACTGGGTGAGACAGTCCTTTCTTTTGTGGGACTGTATCTTACATTTATATGCAATATTTAAGACCCATTTCTACTTTAAATGTGCCATAAGCATTGATCTGAAAAAAGAACTATGGAAAAGCATTTTTGTTAAGTGATGCCATTTTTGGTCCCAGACTTCATACAAATTATCTGGAGAAAGTCCATCAGTCTACTGGCTCAAGACATAGGTGGCAATGTAATGCAGAGGCTCACGTTCATAGCTCTCCACTGCACATTCACTTTTTAAACATCCAAAATGTTTTTCTGTATTTTTTAATTATTTTTTTATTTTTTATAAATGTTTTTCTGTATTTTAAAATAAAGCAACTAAAATATCATGAGAGATCACAAATACTCATTAAATAGGTCCTCTCAAATCTACTTTGCTATTATTAATTTCAAGGTATTTGATTCCTCCAAAAGAATTTATTTCCATAAAGTGAACAAAAGAAGTCATGGGAAATTAATATTTTTATGAAGATAAACCAGAGCATAATAAAATGAGCTAATGAATAATAAAGTTTTATCATTGTAAAACATATCATTTATCTTATGACCAAGAATATTCTGCTTCTCTGAAAATATTCCTATGGGCATATGCTGATGGACTCTGATACATTTCAGTGTGTCCATACACGTGGGTATTTTTTACTATTTAAAAACCTGCACACATAGAGGAATGTACACAAAGTAAATGGATTTTACCTTAGGCTATGGTTCTGAAGTAAGCAATTTTATTTTTTCCTCAAAAATTTAATATGCAGACATGTACATTTCTGCACATGATTTCAAGGGGCTTATAATCCCTCTAGAATAGTATTCTAGAGTAACCAATACACTACAAAAAACTTGTATCTACATTAAATATTTAAATGAACAGGGAGATTTTTTAAAAGTATGCTCTGCCAAATTATTTTCACTTTAAAATTTAAAACTCATTTTTAAATTTTATAATATGACTCAATTTATTTTGTAAATAAGATTAAAAGTTAAGTGCACTTAAATTAGGGGATATATGTTAGACTAAATACTATCTTGGAGCTACAAATTTTAAACAAGGAATAGTTTATCTTCTCACTGAGATCATATTTACACTTCTGTCAAAAATGTTTATTATTGGGTTTAAGGGAGGATACCAGTAATTTATGAAGTATTCACAAATTGCATACACCTTTGATTTAAAAGCACAGTCTCCAACACTATCTTCACAATTTCAGTAAATGATTCTCTTTTCAAAGGAGGACTTGAGTATTTTCTCTGTGAGTATAATGGTGTATCTTACAAGAGGGACTGGCTTCCTTGAAGCAACACGCAGTAGTAATTACATGTTTGGAGAATGGAAGGCAAGTGTGCAAACCTTGATGCACTGCTTAATTCCACTCAAGCCAGTGTGGATGAGGAAATGGAATCAAGAGTTTTCTAAAGAAACTGGAAGGCCCAGGAGCATGACTGTGAAGGGTATGGGTCTGCATGCCTTCTCATGAGAGCAAGATTCCCCTATCTCCATGCCAGCTCTGGAGGCTTTGGATTTTAGCTTATTAAGGAAGATGATTTTTTTTTTTTTTAGGTACATTCAACATGTCACTTATGCTTCATTTGATAATTTCAGTGCCGAATTTCAGATTCTGCATATTACCTACAGATACAGAATATGACTTATCCTCAAATGATAGTAAGTGAAAACAAATATCCCTTCAGAGATTTGTGGCTAATTCTCATGAAATCACCCAACCAAATGGTCAGAGTTTAGAGACCAAATTAAAGATGTCCAATGGGCAGTAGGAAGCGTTGGTGAGTCTCGGGAGGAAAGTCTCTGTGGTTGGGACTTTGTTGGAGGGTACTGGCTGGCTGGGCAGTGAGGCTTTTTAAAGGGAGGGCCAGAAGCAAAGATACTATCTGCATAGTTCTTACTTTTTATTTATTTTTTCTTTTGCATGCTGACTTTACACCTACTTCGGAATGGAACCCCATCTACAACGGTTTTCTGTTGATGAAAAGCACCTGGAAAATTGAGAAGGGAAGCAGAGAAAGTTTCTTTTTCTTTTTCTCTGTTTTGTTGCTCAGGAAGGAATGGACTTGAGACAGTAGGAAATAGTTATTTCACTGTTTGATTCAGAAAGTTGAATCAAAGATATTAATCTATACCTTTGAATGAGAAGAGGTAATCTTTTCTAGAAAATCCACACACTCAAAATGTTTTGTATTTAGTTCTCAGAATGTCCACTGTTATAATAAAACCAAAACAAAGATTTATTTTATTTTAAAATTTTAAGGGCTAGATATAAATTCTGTGGTTGATTTAAGTCCTTTGGTTTCTGATTTCAATCCTTTCTGGCTACTCTCTACTGAGTGCCTAATTTACTACCTATTAACCTATCCTTCATGGGTGAGGTGTCAAATACAAAAAGACAGAATCCACACTAATTAATTCTCAACTCTGAGCAATGTTAAGAAGCTCATTGGGAATAAAGTTTTAATGTGCTCTTTAAAATAAAATTTTGGATTATCTATAGGTTTCAATTTTCTATTCCCCATTGTTATAGACAATTAAGAGTTGTATTTTGGGGGCCCTTGGGTGGCTCAGTCCATTAAGCACCTCCCTTCAGCTCGGGTCATGGTCCCGGGGTCCTGGAATGGAGCCCTGCATCAAGCCCAGAGCCCAGCATCAGGATCCCTGCTCTGTGGAGGTCTGCTTCTCCTGCAGCCTCTGCTCCTCCCGCTGCCTCTGCTCCTCCCCTCTATTCCTGTTCTTTCTCTCTCTCAAATAAATAAATAAAATATTTTTAAAAAGTTGTACTTATACCTAAATTGGATTTGTTAGAAAATTCCTTTTAAAGTATGAAAAGGGGCTAATGATACTATTTTTCCCTAGGCATGAAACTAATATATTTTGATGCTTAACTAATCAAACTTGAAAGACACTCTCAACTCATGATCTGTCAGGAAGTACAAGTTCCCCACTTTGTCAGCTATTTTTCAAAGTGGGTTCTTGAAAAATTCTCATATGCGAACAAAGAATGTAAAGACATAGATAACCTACCAGATTTCTTAGGAGATGGGAAATAATTTAAAAAATATCTTAAAATAATGCAAATAATATAAACACATGGCATACATGGGAAGAGACAGTACAATTACCCTCCACATCCCCAGATAAAATTACAGAAATCTTCAAAACTTCTGGTCTAGGTCTTCAGTAGGGTAGACTTGCTGGCTAGATGTTCAAATGCTCTGCTCTCTCTGACCTCTTCCTTAGTGATGAAGACCCAGGGCAGGGAACCATAGAAATTCATTACCTTATCCTAGGAGAGAAAGATAGAGATTGTGGTTGTGGATGTGGATGTGGTTGCTTTTGGCCTGGCTGTACTGATCCTAAATGCGGTACAATAGCTGGATGCTGGTTATTCCCACATCTCCTCATCCTTCTCCAAGGAAGGAGTTTCTCTGAAGGCTATCATGGTAGATATATTTTTTGGCACCGATTTCTAATGCAAAAGAAATTTGGGGATAAACGGTGAGAGCTTATTTTGAAGGTTGGTGAAATTACGCTCCATTGTTTTCCAATTTATTTAAATAAACTGGCTAGAATATGAATAATTTTTACTAAGGACTTGGATTTTTTTTAAAACAGGGCTTTGAAATTTCTGAACTTAAAATCTCAATTGCAGAACATGATTTCCATGCACATGAGAAAAGCACACAAACTAGAGAATTTGTTTAGGCTTTTAAATCTTGATGTCAGAATTACATGAAAATAGCTTTACATAAAAATCGTATTTGTCTATGATATAGAGTACAAGATGGTAGTGTAGTCTGATAAATAAAATCTTGGAAATAAATTTTTTAATTGGGTAATAGGAATAATGATAATAACACCCTCCATTAGCCATTCATTATTTATGGACCTTCAATCATATTGTAGGTGCTGTGGCACTGTCGTCCATTCAAGGAATTGATTTGATAATGGGTAAGACAAATAGCACATACACAGTACCGATATGACACGATACATGCTTATAGACACATATCCAAGTGCAAGGGGAATACCAAGCTGAGAAAAACAGATCAAGATGAGGCCAAGGCTGACAAAGCTTTACAAGGGACTTTATCTGAAACGATCAGGCATTCACCGGACAGATAAGCAGCAAGTGGGGAGAGTCATTCTAGTTGGAGAGACTGGTCGTGTGGGTACAGTGGAGTGAACAAAGGTGAACTTTATGAGAAAGCCAAGCAGCTGAAAAGAACAAGTGTCAGAACTGAGTCTGGAAAAATTTGCAAGGGTCAGGGTGAGAAGGCTAAAAAAATCTGTATTTTTGTTTCTCACCCGGAGAGGGCCATTGATGTATATCAAAGCAAGAAAACAGCATGAAGGGAAATAGGTTCCAGCTATTCTATAATAAAGATTTTCAGAAGCATAGAAAGAAACAGGTTCCCTGAGACAGAATAGGGTCTTTTTCAAGTTCTCTTATCCTGGTATAGAGACAAAAGGAAATCCTTGCTATTCCAAAGACATCCGTACAAGAAGACTAGGAAAGCAAGCAGGGTTTCTGCAAGTGTGTCCTGGGTAATAGACAACGGTGCCGAGAGTGTAGGGGAATGCAAGAAGAGAACTAACGTCTGGTGAGCATCCAACACATGGCAGGAAATACCTTTTAGTAATATGATCTTACGTGATTTCCACAATAACCCTATGAAGTGTGAATTATTATCTCAAAGTCAAATATGGTTAAATTAAGTTCCAGAGACAAACCTGCCTGAGATGATACCACTGGTAGAGGCAGAGACAGGATCTGAAACCCTGCCTGTCTGGTATCATCACTTATACTCTTTTTGAAGATGCTCAACATAGCATCTCTCCAACCCACCATTCCCAAACCTCACTGCCTCTCAGGGACATGATTCTGAGTTGAACCCTCTATGGCTTTATAGAGAATGTGTGGTGCAGTCAGATAACCAGGTCAGTACACCTCCATGAGACTAGAATGGGTCAATCTTTCAACGAAGTCACAGTGGTGAAGAAAAAGGGATAGATGCCAGAGAAATTTTGCAAGCATAACCGAGAGGATATGGTAATCCAATAGATATTTGAAATGAAGGAAAGCTGGGCATTTAGAAATGTATCTTCTAGCTTGAGAGACTGGATAAAAAAGGTACAATCAACCAACATCGAATATGTGAGGAGGTACAAGCTCCATGATTAGGGGGTTAAATTTGATCGAAAACAATGGGACATACTTCAGTAATTGCTCAAATAAATTCAGAAGAGAGGAACCAGAGATTTAACCATACCACATTTCATACATTTACTGATCATTAATTTCTGGCAAGCCCAAGCAAATGAACACCATAGTAGACTATAAAATTCATTATCAGTCATGTCCAGACAACTCTGAAGGTTATTATTTGGGTTCATTTAAATATTTCAAATACAACTTAAAGATCTGAAGCAGACACTACTTTTCTGGTAAGAGATATGTAAATCCACCGTGCGAAGTTAATCTATTATGGCTATGGTCTGAAAGGCTGTTAGGGCAAACAAGAGATATGAAGAGCAGGAAAATAGATTTACCACCGTGACATTTTTTCCCCACCAAGATGCATTTTTTTGTGCTTTAGCAACCACACAGTTTGAAAGGATTTGGCATTATATTACTTCTGATGGTCACTACCACTAAATCTAAACACCATTTTTGACTATGAGGGGAAAGACGAAGAATGTTCCTAAGTATAAGCCTTCAGGAGGTAGGGACGGAAGTTGGAGAGATGAATAATTCAAACAAAAACAAAAATCACTTCCCCTTTCTCAGTTTTTGAGAGCTTCCTTTCTTATAGAATTACCTGGAGTTGAAAACAGGTAGAATTATATCTTTGAATCAATATGATATTTTTGGCTCTCTGTATTCAAAAGGAATGCCAAGATTGTACTTCATGAACAAAGAATGCATTTATGAAATCACACTTAGCACACTGATGTTCATGTGCAGCTGTTAATCTGATTCCCATGGATCCCAAGCCTGTTTCCACTGATAGATTCATATAAAGCCTATGAATTAATTCATTCTCAAGAATTAAAGTGCCAGGCAGCATTGTAGGTATGGGCCTGAGAATAAAATTGGACAAGTCCTTTCCTAATAGGGGAGAGACAATGAAAAGACCCCACATACATAGAAATACCATTTTCAAGAGTGCTTTGCGCTGTGAAGAGTGACAAGTAAAAAGGTCTCTTCTACACAGAGAGTTTAAAATAGTGGCCACGGATCCGATCAGATAGCATTTTATAGGGCATGATAAAGGATATACATTACAGTAGAATCAGTAGGACTTGCTGACAGATTGAATGAGGATGAGAGGGAAAAGAAAGGGTCATGAATGACACCCATATTTTTTGACTTAAGCAACCAAGGGTTTAGTGGCACCACTGGAAAAATAGGGGAAACCTGGAGAGAAACAATTTTGGATAGAACCCTGAGAAGTTGATCTGGAGATATAGACTGGATATGCAACGATGGTGCAGAGTCATTTGGTGTCTAAGTCTAGAGGTCATGGGAAATTCAGGACTGAGAGTCTAAATCTGGAAAACTTCGGCATAATGCAAATTTTTTAAGCCACGGGAACTGTTGAAGCAATATCAGTGAGGATGAAGAAGGGAAGAGGGCTGAGATTCCCAGAGCATTCCTACATCTGGAGGTCCTAAAAAGGACAATGAACTGTAAAGGAGACTGCATGGGTAAGCGCTCTTGAAACAGAATACCTCTGCTCTCTACATTACTTCTCTGTAACTCAAACTGGCAACCCACTGCAGCTTATAAATTGTTGGTATTCTCTATCATAACTGAGACTCAATGCCCTGGGAAAATAAAAACCTTTTAAAAAGAGTATTAAGGAGACTGGGGACCACTGGGATTTTAAAATCTAATATATAGAATAATAAATCAGTATAAATTTAAAAGTATGTTTCATAGACGGTAACATTTTGTCTATCCACTTAACAAAAAAATAGTTTAATTATTAAATACTTCTAGCTTGGCACTGTTGCTTACGCGAGCAGTATGCCAGACTGTTCTTAAAAACTATTAAAAACCATGTACACTGCAACAGAATTATCTTATGGCTGCATTAATATCCTAAATAATAATACATATTTCTATAACACTTGAAATTTTACGAAATATTCTTTGATTAACTCAGACAACTGTGTAAGGTTTGCAAGGTAAATATTATTATCATCATTTTGCTACTAAGCAAATGGGATTCAGAGAGGCTGACTGATTTGAATCATGTCATCCAGCTAGGTATATATGACCTGAACGAGGATCTTAGGACTCTCAATCCATTGCTCTTCCCACACCATTTATTATGTGGTTTGATTTCCTTTTTTTTTTTTTTTTTTAAGACTTTATTTATTTATTTGACAGAGAGAGACACAGCGAGAGAGAGAACAGCACGGGGAGTTGGAGAGGGAGAGAAGCAGGCTCCCTGCAGGAGAGGGGAGCCCCATGAGGGGCTCAATCCCAGGACTCTAGGATCATGACCTGAGCCTAAGGCAGAGCTGAGCCACCCAGGAGTCCCTGTGGTTTGACTTCTTATTTACATTTAGAATGAGAGAGGCAAGCGCCGATTGTGTATTGCATGGGTAAGAGATAAGTGGTCCCGTCGCACTGGGCAGTAAGCAGCCTAAGCAAGCTAAGCAGTAGCTGTGATTAAAATACTTTACTTTGGCCATTACGTTTAAAAATCACAGAAACATGGAGAGAGTAAGAGCTAAAACAGATTTGTCATTCTGTGTGAGGTAACTATCATCCCTCCAAATAACAAAAATGTAAAATTGGATCTTCCAAGAGATGATGATGATGATTAAAATTCTTTGCTAAATCTGAAATTCTGTAGGCTTTCTTTCTGATATAGTATTTTATGTCTATTTTTCATTTTCTAGAAACATTTCTCTAATTCACTTTTTCTTTGATCCATGTTCACTCACTGAAATGTTCTCTTAGCAATGTTTCTAAGTTTCTACCCTATCTTCTTCCAGTAGGTTCTCCTATCTTCCTTACACCTTTAAACACTACTGGCCATTACTGAACCAGTTAGTCAATGGTGGTGGTCTTTCTTGGAAACAGTACTCATGACTTCCATTCTCCCAATGTCACATCTGCTTTTAGTTTCTTGATTTACCACATTGTTTTCACAACTATTCACAACTTATTTTTCTTCAACATGTAAATCTGAGAATGCTCACCATATTGTGACAGATTGAATTATAGGTTTTCATCACCACTCTGCCTCCTCATGTCCCTGCTCTTGTGAGAAGTCAGTGAGAGGATCACAGTCCACTTTAATCTCACCCTCTTTTCTTAACTCCTCCTTAAAAAAAAAAAATGAGGCAAATTGTTTCTTTTATTTTTCTCAAAACTTTTCCAGCCAAAATATACCCTGGCTCTGAGGTATTGACGTAGCTGTAGCCCTTCCTCTTCCATTCCCACCAACAGCCACTTTTAAAAAATGAAACATCAGGTTTAGAAGTCAAAGAATAGAAAAGATATGCATGTGTGTGTGTGTGTGTGTACGTGTGTGTGAATATAAACCATAATATATGTGTTATACAATGCATACTAAATAAGGATATTTTGCTATTCTTTTTGTAATTAACGTTTATCAGTACCTACCAGACACCGGGTTAGAGAATCAGTTAGAGAACTGAGAACAAATTTAATTATGACACTTGGGAGAATGAGTTCATTGACCTGCTCCTTATGAAACTATTTATTTGGGGCACCTTATTTGGTTCAGTCAGTTAAGTGTCTGCCTTTGGCTCAGGTCATGAGCCCTGCTCACTGGGGAGTCTGCTCCTTCCTCTGCCTCTCCCCCTGGCTTGAGCAATCTCCTCTCTTTAAAAAAAAAAAAAAAAAAAAAGAAGAAGGATACTATTTATTCCATATAGGGGAGCAGGACTAGTATTATCAATAATGGAAAGGCAATCGCAAATATTTTGAGATTTAAGGGGCTATGGGAAAGCTCTTTTCTAGTGGAGGTGGGACATCAAATTGTTAACATATAATACAGAATAAGCTAGTAGCATACTACATTTCATACTTTGTGGGATTAAGGGGAGAATACCATAAGATTGCTGGCTATGTCAGCTGGGGTCAATTTCTCATGGAACAAAGAAAAGAAACCAATAATTTTGGTCTTTCCTAATTCATGGAGTTGATAAGAAAATCAGAGAAGATAATGTACTTGGAAGTAACTTGGAAAATATAAGGATTGTATAAAGGTAGCTTATTTTAAGGTTTTGTTTTAAAATTGGCAATCCTGGGGCACCTGGGTGGCTCAGTGGGTTAAAGCATCTGTCTTCCACTCAGGTCATTATCTCCGGGTCCCAGGATCGAACCCTGCATCGGGCTCTCTGCTCAATGGGGAGCCTGTCTCCCTCCCCACACCTGTTTCTCCGCCTACTTGTGATCTCTGTCTGTCAAACAAATAAATAAAATCTTTAAAAAAAAAATTGGCAAACTTATTACTTCTTGTCTTAGCCAGGAAATCAATGGATGTAACCTTCAATTTAAAAAAAAAGCTTTATTTGGTATGTTCCAGAGTGCTTACACTGGCTTTGATTTGGTCATATTTAGTATCATTCAAGATAAATTTAAAATTTTATTTACCTGAGTTAGTATTCAAATGGTCAAGCAAAACTTATAAAACATAACTAGGATAATAAATACTACTGTTGGTCAAATTTGTAAATCTTAACCACTTTATTTTAGGTTTATCCTTTTGTCTTTAAGATAGAAAACTAGTGACATCAAATAGTAACAAAAAAAAAGAACCAATGCATTTATGAGGTTGATTTTAGCTAAGTGTTCCAGTATCAACTCTCAAACTTATTATTTAAAATTTACCCCTTAAATTGAAAGGATGTAAAAATATTGTCCATCTTTTTATGAAGTGTTATTCAGTAATTATTCTAAAACAACGTATTACTATATTTCCAAATATAGTGGAATCTGACCATCTTTTGCATACTTCTCAACATCTTGGAGATAACAGTAAGCAATACATTTCATTCTCTGAATATAAGTATAAATCATGATAAAGTGGTTCATAATTCTAGGAAACTAATGTTATTGAAATATTTACTCATGTCTCTTTCACTTTTCTTTATTAGATTCTAAGATTTAGACTTGCTAATTATTATTACTTCCCAAAGTTGGGTTGAAGTATTTCTACTGCTCAAAAAGGAATTAAAATATCCACACAGAAATATGAAAAAGTAGAATACGGTTAAAAAGTTAAAATTATCAGTGCAGTGCCCTTGAAAAGAGTCCAATAAATTTGAATTAACTTTTTCACATTTAATATTAAATTTTTTCCTAATTTTATTAAAGTCTGTAGTTTGTCATTATTAAGCATGGATTTGGGTTGAAATACTAATTAATACTGAATCTCATTTTAGGGGATTTATAAAATATAAAAACATTTTACTTCATATAGCTAATGTTCTTTTATTACCTTATTACAAACATTAAAAGTTTATGATCTTATATGTTGATGTAATGGAGATATGGTTAATTATAAAGTTTTTTATTAATAAATATAAATTAATTAATTTTCCAGTTTTATTTCTTTCTACAACTTACCATACCCAGCCTGAACAAGGGGAAAACCAAACCAAACCAAACCAGAAGATATTTTGAAAAGGAATAACACTATAATGGTGATGTCAAAAAAAGAAAAGAAAAAATAATAATGGAGGGACTAGTTAATGAGGTAATTTACTAAAATTCTAATATTTCTTCTCTGAAATTAAAAGATCCAAACTCATAAATGAGATGAAAAATAAAACTGCCCTATAAAAATAAGCCAAAAGATGAACCAACTGATACAAATATATAATAATATTCAAGGGTGCCTAGGTGGCTCAGTAAGTTAAAGCCTCTGCCTTCAGCTCAGGTCATGATCCCAGGGTCCAGGGATCAAGCCGCATGGCTATCTGCTCAGCAGGGAGCCTGCTTCCTCCTCTCTCTGCCTGCTTGTGATCCCCATCTGTCAAATAAATAAATAAAATCTTTAAAAAAGAATATTCAAGAGTTGGGAATAACAATCTTATTATCTTGTGCCAATTGGCTCAGAAATTAAAATACTTAAATGTGCATCAGGTTTGGAAAAATGAATACAACAACCATACAAATTTATAGTGATAATCAGTAAAATTCTTCTCAAAAGAACCTTGGCAATAAGCAACACGTCCCAGTAATGTTCATATCATTTGACTAGTAATCTTACTGCTGGGTATTTGTCATGCAGAAATATTTAAGTAAAATAGTATGCATATGAAGCACTTCATTAAACTGTTTATAACAGTGAAAAACATGAAGTAAAACTCTCTTTGTTGTTCTACGGATAACAAGAAGTTAAAGGATATTTTTCTTGTTCCCTAGAATTTAGCCCAAAGCTGAAATTGGAAGGTAAAAAGAACCAATACGTAAGTTTATAAATCCAACGATAAGGCTCTGTAAGTTTCAATAAGTTGTTAAAGCTAGTCATACTCCTGCAGGGCATACAGAGAAGATCCCAAAGTTAACCCTGTGCTAAAGACTGAATGTTTTTGTCTCCACCAAATTCTTTATGTTGAAACCTGATCCCCAATGTGATGGTGTTAGGAGATGGGGCTTTTGGGAAGTGATTAGGTCATGAGGGTAGAACCCTCATGAATGGGTTTAGTACCCTTAAAAAAGACACCCTCCCACCCCAAAAGAGACACCCGAGAGAGCTCCCTCTTCCTTTCCTCCATGGAAGGATTAGAAGAAGGGAAAATACAGCCATCAGTAAACCAGGAAACAAGCTCTCTACACACTGGATCTGTGAATACTTTGATCTGCGACTTCCTAGCCTCCACAACTGTGAGAAGTAAATTTCTGTTGTTTGAAGGCCACTCAGTCTGTGGTTCTTTGTTAGAGCATCTTCAGCGAAGATGCCTCATTATACCCTCCCCTCACATTTGCAATTGAGAGGAAACCAGTAAATTTCCTAGTGAGCAAAACTGAAGGAGGTACAGACACAGCCCTGAGACTAAATGCCTCCTTAAATATTTTGCTCTAGGTTTCTTTACTAGTTGGGTATTGGTTTGGCCTATAGACTCAATGCTACGTCTGTGGGATACACAAATGGGGAAAGCATAAATAGAGAGAGGAAGGGAGAGGGTGGTACGAAAGAGATGGTGAAGAAGGGGTGGCAGCAGGGGAGCCTGAAAGCCCATAATTTGGCAAGCTAGGGTTGCAGAGTTCCTGTGGGTCAAGTGGAGGTCTGGGATGACATTTAGGTCTATGCTGTCGTCTTCCGCCATTCCTCCTGTTCCACAGATCCTTCTGCTTCTGGAGTTGGCTTACTCTGTGAGCAGACTTCATGGTGCAGTATTGGCAGGATGTCTTACATACAGAATCGTCCAGATTTTCCTTCTGACCTACAGGAAATATGCAACCTCACGATGCTAAACAGTGGGTTGGAGTCTCCACTGTCACCGCGCCATCAGTCCCAGTGCTTTGTACATGGATTATTTTTAAAGTTCCTATCACAAACTTTCTGAACTCTGTGT
The DNA here is from genome assembly GCF_009829155.1 of Mustela erminea. Lineage (NCBI taxonomy): Eukaryota > Metazoa > Chordata > Mammalia > Carnivora > Mustelidae > Mustela > Mustela erminea. Next base: position 180,223,234 of record NC_045614.1, read on the forward strand.
CAGTTGATATCAGTACTGTCAATATCCGGGAAAAAAAAAATCTAAAGATGTGTGTCTTATGTATGCATGTACCTAGTACAACATTTTCTCTGACTCATTCAGAGGGTTGCTTTACAGCTAGGCTAAGGTCTCTCTGTTGAGAGCTCCTCAAACATGAAGCAAATAAATATGTGCAGAAATCCCAGAGTTACACAGTGTCTGTATAATTCTTTTAAACAACCAAATATAAATCACAAGAACTCTTGTTTTCCTTCCTGATAACGGTGTTTCCTTGGGATCCTATAAAAGCAGAGTGCCATTCTGTTATCAGACAGTTGCCACAGAATATGTACTTGTCAATTCCATGTCTGACAAAGAATATCTTTCTGTTAGCTCTCTGGGATTTGACAGAGCTATGCTCTGTATAGTACGACTTGCTTCATCAGCAGCATGAGCCGTAGCACCGAGTGGCATCTGCTAAAGCAGTGAATGATGACAAATTTGACATATGTTTTGAAACACCTTAGTAATCTCACCCTTTGTCTTCTTTAACTTGTCTAGATTAAAACTTCCTTTATGTCACTCCTTTGTGTCACTCGGAGTGAAGGCATCTGAAAGACTGCCAGAAGCAGAGGTCAAGTCACACCCCAGCTGGGCATCTCCTTTGTAAAATTTCACAGTTTGGAGGAATGCCGAAAGCATTGCTTAGTTCATACACAACAGAATGATAATAAAAAGCTGGAGTACCCAGCAGTTCAACAAGTGTAGCACCCCAAATGGTAGAGTCCCAAGGACTTGGAAAGAATGTTTTGCTAGCTAAATGAGGATGGGTGATAAGGACCACTGCCTTGACTCCTCTTACTGAGCATCAGGTTTTTTTTTTTTTTTTTTAATTACTGCCAATCCTATTCACAGCCATTCAGAAAGTCATTATCACTATCAAAGATACTTTTAAACCGATGATTTCTATATAATGATATATGTTATGTTATATAACATATATGTTATATATGTTATATAACATATATGTTATATATGATGCACTTTTCATATTTCAAGAACTTAAAATCTAAGAGAACAGTAATGATGTAGTACAAGACAATTCGGAAAGCTATGTTGAATGAAGTTAATACCTCTTCTTTGATAGCATTCAGTTGCAGGGCTACCAAATCAGCAAAACTGATACTTTTTCTGTACACTGGGAAGTGTAGGAATTAGTAAGGGTGATAATCTGGCAGCATTTAACTTCATTTGTGTGTATGCATGCATGTAAGTAGCTATTTGGAATTTCAGAAAAACTATGGACTCATAACATTCAGGTTGGTCTACTTATAGCTATATTTTGTTTTTAAAACAGAATTTTTTTTTATAATTTTGTTTATAAAACATTTGTGTAATTCGTTATCTTATTTTGATACAACAATTTTGAAATTTTAAGGAGTCCAAGAATAGCTCTTTTGTGGTAAATGAGACAGCGATACAAAGATGTTTGCAGACTTTACCAAGACGATGCTACTAATAAGAGGCTCAGGGAGTATTAATTCATTGAACTTTCATTTGCTTATTAAATATGCATTTGTTGATTTTTTTAAACCTTATTTTAGTTTGTAGTCACTGAGTACACCATAATTAAAGACATGTTCCTTGCCATTCAGAAGCTCATGGGATAGTGAGGGTGGGGGAGATATTTTTATACATAATCTACACATAAATGTAATAAGTTCAACTGTAAATATATACAGATAAGAGCTGTGAGAGGCCAGTAAATTGAATAGAAATTTGTAAGAGACTCTAGGAAGATTTTGTTGAGGATGCAATTGCTAAGTGATTCTTGGTTGAGAAATTCAGAATGGTAGGTTTAGAGATGAAGTTGAAAATGTAGACAGATGCCATATTGTGAAGAATCTTTACACCAGGTTTTATCATTCTTCTACCTCCTTGCTTTTGACAAACCTATTGTCTCTCAAGTACCACCCTCCAATTAAACAATTAAATAAATTATAGAAAATACAGAAAGAACAGTTAAGTAGGAAAATCAGGAAAATGTTGTAGAAATTAATTAAAGAGATAGTTTTAAGAAATAGTTTCTGGAAATGAAAGTGTTAAGAATGACTATAACCACAAAAATTTAATTAAAGATATATGATATAATACAATACAATAATAATAGGAAACTTCAGTACTCCACTATCTATAAAGGAGGCAATCAGTAAGGTAATACATCATTTGAACAACACTAGAATAAATGGAACTAATGGACATATACAGAATGTTTCACCCAACAGCAGAATATATATTCTTCTCGAGTGCATGTAGATCATTCTCCAGGACAGATTACATACTAGGTCACAAAACAAATCTCAACGAATTTAAGAAGACTGAAATCATTCTGGGTATCTTTTCCAATTTCAATGGCATAAAACTACAATAAAAAAAGGAAAAGGAGAAAACCCCAAAATGCATGGAAATTAAACAACACACTCTTGAACAACCATTGGGTCAGAAAGGAAATCAAAAGGGAACTTAGAAACTATCTTGAAACAAATGAAAATAAAACACAACATAACAAAACTTACAGAATACAGCAAAGCAGTTTGAAGAGGGAATTTTATAGTGATAAATGTCTATATTAAAAAATAAGAATGATCTTAATTAAGCGATCTAACTTTACTCCTCATGGAATTAAGAAAGGAAGAGTAAACTAAGCCAAAAGTTAGCAGAAAGAAAGAAATAATAAATATTATTTCAGAAATAAATGAAATAAATAATAGAAAAACAAGAGAAAAAAATCAGTGATTTGGTTTTTTGAAAAGAGCAATAAAATTGACAAATCTTTAGTTAGATTAATCAAGAAAAACAGACATCTCAAATAGATAAAATAAAAAATAAAGAGACATTATTAGTGATGCTCCAGAAATAAATAAAAAAAACCATAAGAGATTACTATAAATAATTGTATACCAGTGAATTGGAAATGTAAAATAAATGGATAAATTCCTACCCACATGCAATAGAATAAGACTGAATCAAGAAGAAACAGCATGAACAGATGAGTAACACATAAGGAAATTGAATCAGAAATAAAAGATATCCTATCAAAGGAAAAGCCCAGGCCTGGATGACTTCACAAGTTAATGCTACTAAACATTAAAAAAATTAATACCATTTCTTCTTAAACTCATCCAAAAACAGAAGAGGAAACACTTCCAAACTCATTTTATGAGGCCACCATTACACCCAATAAAGATACCATAAGGAAAGAAAACTAGAGGCCAATATCTCTGATAAATAGAGATGCAAAAATCTTCAACATAATATTAGCAAACCAAATTCAACAGCACATTCAATAGCACAACAGCCTCAGGCTCTAAGCTCAGTGGGGAGTCTGCTTGAGGATTCTTTCTGTCTCCCTCTGCCCTTCCCTGCACTCAGACTCTCTTTCCCTCCCTCAAATAAATGGATAAATCTAGAAAGAAAGAAAGAAAGAAAGAGAAAGAAAGAAACTAATTTAACCAAGGTAGTGGAGGATACACACACTGAAAACTATAAAATTCTGATTAAAGAAAACGCAGACACAAATAACTGCAAAGACATTCTGTGTTATGGATTGGAAGAGTTAATATTAAAATGTCCATACAACCCAAATCTATAGATTCTATAGATTCAGTACAATCCCTATCAAAAGTCCAAAGTCATTTTTCAGAGAAACAGGAAAAACAATCCTAAAAATTCATATGGACCACAAGAGGTCCTGTGTAGCCAAAGCAATTCTGAGTGAGAAGAACAAAGATGGGGGTATCTTTACTTCTAAATTGCAAAATATATGACAAAGGTAAAATAATCAAAACAGCATGGTACTGGCAAACAGACATACAGACCAGTGGAACAGAAGAGAGAGCCCAGAAATAAAATCCACATATATATTGTCAACTGATCTTTGAGAAAGGTGCCAAGAATACACAATGTTGAAAATGCAGTCTCTTCCATAAATGGTGTTGTGAAAACTGAGTATACATATGCATGAATGAAACTGGGTCCCTATATTATACAGTACAAAAAAATTAGCTAAAACCAGATTAAAAAGACTTCAACGTAAGACCTGAAACACTACACCTTCTAGAAGAAAACATAAGGAAAAATGTCTTTTTGACATTGATCTTAGTGATAATCTTTGATAGGATACCCAAAGTATAAGCAACAAAAACAAAAAATAGGCACATAGGACTATATCAAACTAAAAACTTTCATAGCAAAGAAAACAATCAAGGGAATGAAAAGGCAGCCTAAGGAATGGGAGAAAATACTTGCAAGTCGTCTATCTGAAAAAAGGTTTATATCCAAAATACGTAGGGAACTCCTATAACTCAGTAGCAAAAACAAACAAAACAAACAAAAAAGTTACTAAAAAGTGGGCAAAGGAACTGAATAGACATTTCTCCAAATAAGGCCTACAAAGAGCTGACAGGTATATTAAAAAGTGTTCAACATTATTAATCATCAGGGAAATGAAAATAAAAACCACTGTGATACCAATTCACATCTGCTGGAATGGCTATTATCAATAAGAGAAGAGATAAATTTATTGATGTGGAGAAAAGGGAACCCTAGTGCACTGTCATGGGAATGTAAATGTTGCTGCCACTATGGAAATTGTATGAGGTGCACCTGAAAAATGAAAAAATAGAACTATCATATAATCCAGTAATCTCATTTGTCGGTATATATCCAAAGGAATTAAAATCATAATCTTGTCCATGTTCATTGCTGCACTATTCACAAAACTAAGATCACAAAACAACCCAATCAACAGAGAAATGAATAAAGAACATGACTTTATACACACACACATATACATACACTCACACAAATATATGCATACATGTACATAACACACACATACATATATGTATATACATGTTCTTTATTCATTCGTCTGTCGATGGATATTGGGTTGTTTCCTGATCTTGGTTTTGTGACTAGTGCTGTAATGCGTTTGCTTTAATTCCTTTGGATATGTGAATGTATATACATATACATTTATGCATATACACACAATGGAATACTATTCAGCCTTAGAAAGAAGGAAATCCTGCCATTCACAGCAACATAAATAGATCTGTAGGACATCATCTTAAGGGAAAAAAGTCAGTCAGAAAAGGACAGCTATTATGTGATCCTTTTTATGCGGAGAATCTAAAACAGTCCAACTCAAAAGCAGAGAGTAGAATGGTGATTGCCAGGACCTAATGAGAAAGGGTAAATGGGAAGCATTACCCTTTAAAATCTGCTAAGAGGATAGATCATGTTAAATGTCCTTGTTACTAAAAAATAATGAAGAGGGCAAGATAAAAGTTTTGGTGGCTAGGCTTATGACAGGGATTGTGGCGATGGTTTCACAGATATGTACTTATCTTCAGACACACCAAGTTGTATACATTAAGTATTTATTGCTTTTTATATGCTAATTATACCTCAATAAAGTGGTTTTTTGAAAAAAAGAGAAGTATGGGCACCTGGGTGGCTCAGTGGGTTAAAGCCTCTGCCTTCCGCTCAGGTCATGATCCCAGGGTGCAGCGGTCACAGCCAGTATAGGGCTCTCTGCTCAGCAGGGAGCCTGCTTCCTCCTCTCTCTGCCCGCCTCTCTGCCTACTTATAATCTCTGTCTGTCAAATAAGTAAATAAATAAATAAAATCTTAAAAAAAAAAAAAAGAGAAGTAACTTCTGTAACTTATAGCAAATGAGAGTATGTTTTCTTTTTAGCATTGATTTGGGAATTAAACAAAAATGTATATAAAGCAGCTAATACAGTGTACACATCTTCAAAGATGTTACATACAAAATAGAAAATCTCACATAGGCTCATTTGTTGATTAGGTACAAAGCTACTTTTGTGGTATATCTCCTGAATCTACCCTGGGTCTAGTTTGCATTTGAAATCCATTGGGTTACTCACTTTTTCATTAAAAAGAAATCTCTTCTACTTCTGTGCCAATTCACTTTTTGTTTGATTCACCGAAAATACTCCAAATCTGACAATTTTGATTCATCAAAATCCTGCAAATATCATTTTAAATGTCAGGCTTTTAAGCCTTTCTTGTTTATTATAGCCAGAAGTTTTGTTTTTTTCTTCTAGGTTTTATTTATTTATTTGATAGAGACACACACAGAGAGAGAGAGAGAGAACACAAGCAGGGGGAGTGGGAGAGGAAGAAGCAGGCTCCCCACAGAGCAGGGAGCCCGATGCAGGGCTTGATCCCAGGACCTGAGCCCAAGGAGACCCCAGAAGTTATTTTCTTCCATGCTTTCCCATGACATATTATCTCTACCTTTTGCAGAATTGTATTTTTGTGGCAAATACCACCCATAGGTTGATCCACTTGATACCCTTTTCACCTTCTTTGTCTTCCTCTTCCTTTACCATAGAGGCTGCAAAAATGATGAGCAATGACATCCAGTCAAAGTATCCAAGTGCCATTGCCCCCTCCAGCTTCTTCAAAGTTTTGTGCTTATTTTGACACTTCGAAGATGGAATAGAAAACAAATGTACGTAATTCTTCTTGAATTCTTCCTGAAGTGTCTGCATTTCTCAGGATTTCTCCCTATATAAAAGCCATTTTTAAAAAGATTTATTTATTTATTTGAAAGAAAGAGAGAGAATTTGTTCAGGATGGGCAGGAGAAGGAGCAGTGGGACAGGGAGAGAGTGTCTCAGATGGACTCCCCACTGAGCTCAGAGCTCGACATGGGGCTCAATCTCACAACCCTGAGATCCTGACCTGAGCCGAAACCAAGAATCAGGCACTTAACAGACTGCACACCCAGCTGTCCCTAAAAGCCATTTTTTCAGGTTGCTACATAGGTATGCCAACACTGGAGGCTTGACCATTTCCTTACTAATTACATTGCATCAATTCTGACCTCATTTTTCTGCTTTCTAATGAGTAAGGACAGGAAGAAGGAAATGGATAGTACAGAAGAAGGAGAAAAAAGAATTATTTATTATCTACTTATATATCAGCTACATTCTTATTTGTGGTATCTTTTAGTCACAGATGCCTGTGAAATAGCTTTCATTATTCAGAATTTTACAGAAGAATATATCAAAACTTAGCTAAATAGGCAGTTTTGCTAAAATCACACACTAAGCAATGGTGCTGGGATTGAAGCCCATCAGCTTCTGATACTAATGGTCTCAGTCACTTTGAATTGTACCACACTGCCTTGTTCATACCAGGTTTAAAAAAATCCTTTATTTTTACCAATTAGATCTTATATAGCCTGGTAATCATTTTTTAAAAATGTGACTGAGATTATATCAAAGGTATACTAAAGTATGCTAGAGTTGCCTCCCACTGGCTAAATGTCATTGGGCACATTTCTTCTCACTGAACTGTGTTTGGTGACTTCACGCTGGTAGTTTGGAACTGATTATTTCAGGTGCATTTATATTGTTTGCACTGTGAAGATCGGCAAACTCTACAAATCTGGGCTCGTGTTCTCCCTCCCCCGTTGGTTGAGAAACATTTACCGGAACACCACTAGTCAAAATATTTTCATCCAAAATCATGAAAAGCTTTTAAAAAATAATTTTAACATTAATCTCTTTTATAATTATATATCTTTCAGAGGTGAGTGTTCATGTGTTCACATTTGAAACATTATTGTCATGTCCTTTATGCTTCAAAGACTTCACACTATCACAAAATAAAACCCATCAATTTCCTTTTTCCCCCTTACTTATTCATAGCCCTACCTTGACCCTTTTTAGAATTGCAGTTTTCATGTAGTTGTGCCACAGGTACTGAATCAAGTAGCTTGAGCTCTTGTCTGGAGTGCTTCTTTTCACAACAGATCTCTATTGAATGTCTTGAAAATAATGGAAACATTTGTTCCCTCACTTCCTATCAAGCTACACAATCTTGGAAATGATAAGAAACTTAAACAATGACCCGCATCAGTTTCTAACAGAATACATGTCAACTCCACTTGGCTATACCATCAAAAAGAATAAACAAATCAAGAAATTATCCATCAATATCAAAAGATAGTGACAAAAGAAAAAAGAAAAAAACACTGAAAAATTTTTGGTCCAGGTATAATGGAATGATGTTTAAAGTAGCTAATTAAAAATTAAAGGTGAGCTGATACATTAAAAGGGAATAATATCCAGATTGAGTATCCAGCTTAGGTAAAAATAAAAGCTAGTAATATTTTGCTTGTAAGAAAAATTCAAATATGATTCAGGCCAACAGACTTGAGGCAAACCTAAAGAAAAGAAGGACAATAAGCCTACTATTAAACAAGATGAATTCAATGAAAAAAGAAAGAGAGAAAGTAAATTTCAAATAGGAAAACTAGACAATCACATATCTTTAAGTGTCCAGTACTCAAGCAACACAATATGAAAAACAAAACAAAACAAAACAAAAACAAAACAAACCAACAGTAAGTTGCATATCCACTGGGAAATACACAAATACGATTACAGAGGGAAACTTTAATGGACCTCTATAAATAAGTAAGCAGATTAATCATATAAAATACCAAGAATATAGAAGTGATGAATATAATGCTAAATTTTAGTGCCATACACAGCACGTAATTCACTCTTTCAAGTGTGCAGTGATACTTTACACAAATTAAACATATATAAACCAAAAAGAAAACTTTACATAAGCATCTCAAATAGAAATCATGCTGGCCACATTTTCTAGATGCAATATAATAATAAAAATAAGCATCAGCTGAAAATATTTAAGCACAAAAACCTAAAACTTTGTCACTCATAATGACTCCTTCAAAATAACTTTTAAAGAAGAACATTAGAGTTCAATGGTACACTATTTTTTTGTACTACTGAGAATGATATTAAATGACATTGAATAATTCCTTATAAACATAATTATATTCTATTGTTTTTGCTTAAAATATGAAACAGAAAAATTTTTGGATTCAGAATATATTATAGTCTATTTTAAATAACCAAGGAAATAAAAAACTATTTATATTAACAAGAATTTAGCAAATCAAATTATTAAATAAATTAAATAGAATAAAGATAAATTAATAAAAATAAGTGACTTTTCCGTGAACTAGCCATAACCATAAGAAGACGTGGTAAGAAATAATCATAAGTCATACTAATATTCCATAACATAAAATACCCAGGAAAAGCCCAAAGAAGAGATGTAAAGAACCCATGAGAAGTCAATTATGAAACTTTATTCACAATATGAAATAAGTCCTAAATAAATTGAGAGATACCATATTACTCCATGGGAAATCCAGTCAGTCCTTTCTCATTAAATGTACTCAAGATGCTTATTTCAATAAAAACCTTAACTTTTTTGATATCTCGGAAAATTGCTCACACTCATTAAGGGGGAACAAACAGGAAAAATACACAAAATTTTGGAGAAGAATGAGAGAAAACCCTTGCTAAAAACAGTAGCTTAAATAATACACAATTCACAATAACTAAAAGTAGCTCAGGTACTACAGCAATCGAGAGGCCGCAATGAAATAGAACTGATCACTGCAAACAGAAACATCTAGAAGATGAGAGATTTAATATTTCATACCAGTGAAGATAGAATAACTTTTCAAAACATGGTGTTAAAACAATAGGGCACCTCTTCAGAAAAAAAGGTCATACATGATATATAAAAATGAATTGAAGTTTGATCAAAGAGTTAAACAGAAAATAAGATAATAAAAATTGGAAAATATCAACATATATCCCACTGATCTTGGGATGGAAAGTGTAGATGGAAAGTTGTGATGGAAACTTTTGGTTTCATGAGACTAAGACTAAAGTAAAAAATTGAAATTTCAAACCACATAAAATTTCAAACCACATAAAATAATTACTATGGGACAAGGTCAAAGGTATCAATCAACAAAGGGAAAAATTTGTATGATGTAACAAACAAGGCTTTGGAAAAACACAAATATGTCCATACTAAAAGCAAAAAAAGCACAGATAGATAATTCAGAAAGAAGAAATTCAAATGTCTATAAAAGTAAAAAAAAAAAAATTATATTCAACTTTACAGGTCATCAAAGGAAAAATACACCAGTATCAACAAGAGTTGAGATATATAATTTTGGGTATCAATTCAGCAAAAGTTTGTTAAGAACTAAGATATAATACCCAATTCTTGTGAGAATGTGGTGATAGAATTCTGGAGATTTTTTTTTTCCTTTAAATAGTTTTATACATTCATGTTTTCAATAACGAGGAAAATGTTATTAGAATAAAATCACATTTTTGTATATGGAAGCAGCTGTAAAGTAGTATGAGAGAAAATACTTTTCAGTTTTAAGTGTTAATTTTGCGATTCATTTTTGTTTTAAACCTAACAATGAAAATGATAAAATATACCTTAAAAAGAATCCAGAGGAGGATGTAGTTTTTTCTCAAATATTTCAGGGTTAAAAGGCAACATACTCTATAGCTGGGAGATGAATGGACCAAGGTGAGATGTGGATTTGTGTCCCCGGTCCCCTGCCCCACCCCCATGCCACTCTCACCATTTAGGATAAACCATTTAAGTCTCTGGGCTTCACATCCTTCTTCCGTAAAATGGGGATAATCATTCTTGTCCGGATATGAAGATAAAATATAATAATACATTGGAAGGCAACATTAAAAGCTATCAAACGGTTTATTCTCAAGCCATTCTGATTGTACTCATGGAATTATGTATCTAATGTATCTAATTTTGTCAATTTTTCTTCTACTCAGTTAATTTGTGTTCGGGGCAGGAGCATTCCTTTTACATTCCATTTTCGTTTTGTGAGTCCAATACCACTTTTTGTATGCTATAGTTAATCATACATTTATTCATTCCTGAAATGCTTCCTTACTTTTTCACTGTGAATTCTACATATTTGTATCTTACATTCAATGAGATGATTTTCCAAAAATCTAATGTTCTAACATGTGATACTGGTTTTAATGTAACCTTCAGCCAATGCAGAATTACTGTCTGTCTACAATTTTACAATGGTGGAAACACTTGTAAACTTTTTAGAAAGTGCAACAATCGACAGATTTTCTCCACTTGGGTCCTAAGGTAAGAATGATATTTAATGAAAATCACAAATGTTTTACATGACAGAGTATATAGAGAGGATATGCATAGAAAGCAAGCTTGCAGAGATTTTTGCTAAATCTTGGTAACCTTCTTTAGGACAAAACTGAAGTTTGTCACAGCTTTAACCTACTCATTTGAAAACCCTTTCCAGAATTATGCCTAGGAAGGGAAGAATGTGTGTTTCTCTCTTCTGCTATGTCTCAGGACTAATAATGGTGGTTAATTGAACTTAATCAGGAAAAAAAGGGGAAAGAGGGAAAAGAAAGGTCCATAGATGGATTTGAGAGAAAATGGTTCTTTGAGCATTTAAAATTCAAGCTATTTTTCTCAAAACAGGAAGGGTCAAAATTGCACAGTCTAGACTTCAGTTATGCAAGTAAGAAGAGAGAGATCCATTGCTTTTACTTCAACTAGAATTATAAAGATTGAAGGGTCCTTGCCTTGTCAAGCACAGCTGCCAAGATGCCAAAGAACAGCTAAAAAATGCCTCGAATTATTAGTGCTGTGTTGCAGAGGGGGCACTGGGCAATACGCAGACAGAATGTTGAAATGACCACTTTCCAAATTGGGAACTCATTATTTCAAACATTATTTAATAAGAAGTTATGAAAATATGTGGCTAACCTATTCAACATTACTGATAGCACCTCACTAAACCACCCCTGCTTGTAAGCATGAGCCAAATCAGTCTTTTCTTGATACTGTTTCAGCTATTGATGCAGTAGGCAGGACACCTGCTTGCTCTGGCAACTGGAAAACAAAATCATACTTTATAAACTTCTTAAGATATGACAAATGCCTCAAAATGTGAAGTGTTGCAAGATTAAAAAAAAAAAACAACATGATTCTAAAATTAGGGCTTTTGACAGCTAGGTATTTGCACATAACCTTGAGTGCTTTAGTGTATATACTGGTTTCTACTTTGATAAAACCTCCATCTCAAAGGCGATTTTATTCTATCAGTTCTCACCATGTGTGAATACTCTGATATATACTAATTATAAGAGGGAGAAATAAAAAAAGAGAGGAAAGATGCAAGGTGAACTGGAAACAAAGACCTCTTCAATAGCGAAGAGGCAGAAATTTGCAAAAGATGAGTGAGTATCAATAATTCCTGGTTTAACTGAGATAGTTTCATTCAATGTTGGCTGATATTGTTTTGAAATAGATGAAAAATTGATATAATGTAACCACATATTGTCCACTTCATAAAAAAATAGAGCAACTACAGCAATGTCAATTTATATTGTATAAAAAAGCAAATGTAGTTGAACACTAAAGTGGGTTATTGAGGGAAGTTATATAATATTCTTTCCTTGAGGTTTCATTATGTAAGAAAACAACCATCTGTCTTGGAGATTGTGGGTATAGAAGATTACGTTAGGAAGGTTCTCTGAATTTTTCAGCTTTTTAATTTTGTGAAGTGGTTCGAAAGAGTGAAATGCCATAGAGAGAGACATCATTGAATAGAGAAAGATGTTTTTGAGATGATTTTTCAAAAATCAGTTCTACCCAAGGGTATTTGTGAGGTATTCAGGGCCATGTTTTCTTTACGGGAGCTTTCTAGAGTGACAGGGGAGTTAGAGAAGTCCCCCTGATGCCCTTGGTGCCAAACACTATGGTTCATCCAGTTAGGGGCAATAGAGATGAAAAAGCCTCAATTCTGGCATCCAAGGACTCACTGGTCTAATTGGAGAGAAGACATATAAATAAATAAACTACAAATAGCCTGGTGAGTTCAGCATAGAAGCTTGCAAAAGGTTCATAACCAGGGATCGGGAGTGAGTTGTTTTCTGGCTAAAGAAAGGGTCTGGAAAGGAAAGCAAATAAATCTGAATTTTGGCAAATGACTAAGAATCTTCCAGGTAGATGGGAGGACATCCAGAGCTAAGCGAAGAACAGAGAGGAAAGCCTCAAGTGTGAGCTGAATGTGATGTGAGAAGTTCCCTACCGCTGAAGCATAGCTCGCAGGTGGGCAACGTAGAGTGGTGGGAAGGAAGCTGGAGCAGAAATCCAGGTGAACCAGGGCTAGAAGGGGGAGCTAAATAGCTTGGCTTGTTGCCAGAAGGAAATGGGAAACCATCAATGTATTTTAAGCATAGGACAGAACTAATCTTTAAAATTAATTTGTTGACAGTAGGGACAAACAACTCATGGGGACAAGGCTTGGTCCAGGGATATGAGGTTAAAAGTATTTAAAAAGGTCCTGACCAGGCATATTGAGTTAAAGTAAGTTTACGGATGATCAGGAAAGTAGATTCAAGGGACCCATCAGACTGATTGAGTTTGCCTGGTATGCAGAAAAATTTTACAAAAGGAATCTGGGAGTTTCTTCAATAGGATATGGAATATAAGAGACTTCTACATTTAGGGGAGAAAAAAGATGTGTTTAATTGTGAACCTGTTGACCGGACCTAGATGTCATCTCTCTGTCCCTATGGTGATCTCCAGGTGTATAGCTTAGTGAGTAGCTTTGGGCTGGATATGTTCAAGAGAGGGAAATTTTCCCAAGTCCAAGTCCCACTGGGGCTATACAACATGACTTCATTTGCACTAGTAATGGCATTAAATAACACTGTCTCATAAAGTGAGGAATTCACTTTTTAGTGTTCTTTCCTTTTGGATGAATCTCTTGAGAGAGTTGCAGTTTGTTGAAGATTTGTTTTTAACTTTTTCTATCTCCCTTATAAGCAGAGGGGAAGTTGGCCTCAGGCTCAAGGCTTTTAACTGGCAATAAACACCTGATTAAAATTTAATAACATTGCTACCTTTTCTGTTGTTGTATTACATTTCTTAATCATTGCCTATTATTTGTGAAATAATATTGATTTTACACTAACTACAGTGATAAAATAATAATTTATTTTTATTTTAAGATGTGATTCAAATTAAAGAGAAATTATGTAAAGAAGAAATAATGTAGTGTGAAAGTATGGAAAACTCATGAAGATAGTATGTATTGGGACTTGGATACAGCAAAAGAGAACCATTAATAAGCAATGTTAGAACTGAGATTCGTTCACTTTTGAAATAACTAGGACCATTATCTCATTTGGAGGTAACTGAAAACATAGTAGGTAATAGTATTATTTTATAAGAATGTGTAGGAAGGATTCCTGATACTTACAGATGCACTTCAGTGAGTCTCTTAACTGACAAAAATTATCTGCAAATATTTCTACCTAAGTGCATTAGTTTTCTGGGAAGAAATACCATAGTTGTTTGTTCCTTTTTGTTTTTAGATTCTCAAAGGGATCTTTGACCAAAGGAGAATAAGAAAAATGACAGTGAATGCAGAAGAGAGCCAAGGATAGACAGTGGAAGAGGATCACCAAATGAATGGAGAAGTAAAATTCAAAGACAAAGAAACTGGACCAAGAGAGTGCTGTCACTAACTTTCTTCAAGAGCAAGAAAGTTATCTTTGAGTCTAATGAAGAGAAGGCATGGATGGTTAATCGTTAACTTTGTCAATTACTCCTACATAGTTTAGCAAGCTAAGGTTTCAGTGATCAGTAGCCTCTGGTTTAAAGGTATGATGACCATGGCCACAGGAATTTCAGGGGGTGGTAGGGGTGGAAGTCAGGCTACAGTGGGAAAGGAGTTAATGGGAGGAGAAGAGATGGTGGAGAGAAATAAAATTTGGTTTTATTCTAGAAGCTGGCTAAGAAAAGGAGTGAATAGGACTAGATATAAGGGTTTTTCAGGATCATGACAGTCTTTTCTGTTTGCTTGTTTTAAAGATGAGAGTGATATGATCTTAATAAATTTATTCGATGGAGTCATTAAGTAAAGAAGTTAAAGTTGAAGGTGATAAAAAGAATGAATAATGAAGCAAGGTTCAGATTGGAATGGGGCAATTGTAGGATCCAGAGCAGCAGGGGAGTTCGGCTTGACTGTAGGATTGGATCGGAGGAGAGTAGCTAAGCAATTTAATACACAAGAGTCATAAGAGGGGAGGGAGCTTCATTCCTGAGAGTGTCTGAATTCCTAGTAAAAAAGAATCATCCTGAGAGCACAGGGGCAGGGACAAGATAGAGTTATGAAAAGGGTGGCAAGCTATGCTCAGGCTACTTTGGAGAAGTAGAGAGAATCCCAACCATTGGTTAAAAAAAAAAAATGCCAACCAATGGTAAGAAAAGCTTTGATGGGAGGTTAAGTGTCCAAATGACATTAGAACTAAGACTTTACAGTAGTATCAATTAGAAGAGCTTATACAAATGTCCGAGGCAGCACTTAGCTCTAGGAACGTAGGAGGCTGACCAAAGGACTGATACAGGTCTGGGACTTTGTAGGAGAAGGCATGTCCCCATTCCTAGTGTTGCTAGTTCTCTCCCTCACTAGGTTCTGGAATGCTATCCCCTACCAACTATTAAATGACTTTGCTCCCGTAGTTTTCTCTCTCTCTCTCTCTCTTTTTTTTTTTTTTTCAAAGATTTTTTGTTTATTTATTAGACAGACAGAGAAACAGCAAGAGAGGGAACACAAACAGGAGGAGTGGGAGAGGGAGAAGCAGACTCCCCACTGAGCAGGGAGCCCAATGTGGGACTCACTCCCAGGACCAGGGACCAGGGACCAGGACCCTGGGTTCAGGACTTGAGCCAAAGGCAGACGCCTAGTGACTGAGCCACCCAGGGGCTCAGTTCTCTCTTTTTTAAATCAGCTTTTCTGGGGTGCCTGGGTGGCTCAGTTGTTAAGCAGCTGCCTTCGCCTCAGGTCATGATCCCAGGGTCCTGGGATCGAGCCCCACAAGGGACTCCCTGCTCAGTGGGGAGTCTGCTGCTTTCTCTCCCACTCCCTCTGCTTGTATTCCCTCTCTTGCTGTCTCTCTCTCTGTCAAATAAATAAACAGAATCTTTAAATAAACAAATAAATAAATAAATAAAATCAGCTCTTCCTTCTGCTGGTTCATTCTCATTGGTCTAATTCCATTTAAGTCCCTATTTTAAAAACAAATCTCCATGGCCTGCTCTGGCTACTTTTAATCCTCTTCCTGAAAGAGCCATTTTCTACAGAGTTTTCACTTCCTCACCTCCCATTCTTTCCTTTATCCTCATTAATATACTTTAAAAATTAATATACTTTGAAAATCTTTAATATACTTTGAAAATCTTTTCACCTTAGTACACAGAAAGCTGCCTTAATAATTTTAACAGCTGGATAGTAATCCACTGAATGAATGTACATAGTTTATTTGGCTTGTTTTCTATTCACAGGTATTTATTGCATTCAATTGTTTACCTGTATAAAAAGCTGCAGGGAGTAACTTGGAACATTACTGATCTTTCCTAAGTGCAAATATATCTGTAAGATAAATTCCTTGGACTGGAATCACAAGGTCAACAGTCTTTGTTCAATCTTTATCGGTCAATCTTTTATCACTACCATTTCAACTGAAATAGCTCTTATCAAGGCCAAATAAAATTTCAAGGTAATTCTGTGCTTTTTTTTTTTTTTTTAATTCTGTGTCTTCATATAACTTAACTCTTCTGCAGCATTGGACATGGCTGATTCTTATTTCTTCCTTCTTAAAAATACTTTCTTCCTCTGGCTTCCATGACTTGACGTTCTTTCGCATTTCCCCCTATCTCACTGACTGCTCCTTCTAGTTTCCTTTTCTGGCTCCTACTCTTTCCAGTGTCCATGTTTTGGATTGTTCTAGAGCTCTTTTCTCAGTATGATGCTTTAAATACATTTTCTCCTCAAATCATTTCATAAAGCCCCATTGTTCTAAATACCATTTACACAGTAGTGACTTACACATTTTAATCTACAGCTCTGACTTTTCCCCTGAGCTCCATCCCAACTTCTCTTGTGATGCTTGCCTCTGAAGATCCACTCAGCTGCTCAAAACTTAACTGCTTGTCCTTATTCTTCCCATGTCAGTTGGTGACAACTGCACTCTTTCAGCTTCTCTGATCATATATCCAGGCATGAACCTTGATTTCTTTCCTTCTGTCAGCAACCACATCTCATACGTCATGAAGTCTTGTCACCTTTACCTCTAAATATATCCAAGGTTTGGCATATCCACTGCTATCACTCTAGTCAAACATGAAGCTAGGCAACTAGTAGCTTCCTAATAGCCTCCTTTCTTTTCCTCTTATCTTTAAAAATTTATTTCAATACAATAGCAAAAGGGTCCTGGTAAAACTGTTTCCCAATAGAAATGCTTTAATGGCCTCCTATAGTACATAGAAGAAAACAGAAACTCCATACCATGGGTTAAAAGGCCACCTATTACTTTTGAGAGAAGGAAACACCATCAAGAAGTTGGAGAAATTGTCAGGTCAATACAGTCACCTCGTGTGAATACTTATGTAGACTCATTGATATGAATTTTGCTTCTTTATGTTTGGTCCTAGGCTCTGACATTTCTCTTTGCACCTTTTCAAGTGGAAGTAAAAATTTCTCTCTTTTTTCCCTCCTTTTTGAATATTTATTTATGTGTGTGAGAGACAGAGAGAGAGCAGGAGAGGGAGGGAGGGACCAAGGGAGAGGAGGAGAGAACCTCAAGCAGAGTCCCTACTGAGCACGGAGCCCCACGCAGGGCTCCATCTACCCCTGAGATCAAACCCAGTCCAAAACCAAGAGCTGGGCTGTTAATGGACTACACCACCCAGGCACGACTCCAGTGGAAGTAATGACTTCCATTACAGATGCTAATTCTGAGTTTCCCTACTGCACTTCAAGAGTTCATCACTTTTAGAGAAGAAGTGAGTATTTCTTGTCTGTCTAATTTAAGGCTGAGGGAATGGAAAAGCAAGGTTTCCCACTGTCGGGTATGGAGCTATGGTTCTATATCAGATCACTACATCTATTTCCCTATGGGTCTCAGGACTCCACCACCTAAGGATTATTAGTGCTTTCGGTTAATAGCAATCAGGAAGCAACAAACTACATCTTGTTTACTCTGCCTCAAACAGTATTCCTCCCACTTCTTAAATTCATATTGAAAAAATAGAAAAGAGAGAGAATCCTGCCATGGCATTTCAAATATTACCATATCCATGTTGTTTTACACTAGCCATTTATTACTAATATACTAGAAAGTGCCCTTTAAAAATCTTTGTAGTGATTTCAGTAATAAATAAAAAGACACCATACTTAGTAGATAAGAAAATTCAAACTATCACTCCTCTCATTTCCAGTTAAGAATTATGTTGTAGGGGCGCCTGGGTGGCTCAGTGGGTTGAGCCGCTGCCTTCGGCTCAGGTCATGATCCCAGAGTCCTGGGATCGAGTCCCACATCGGGCTCTCTGCTCAGCAGGGAGCCTGCTTCCCTCTCTCTCTCTCTCTGCCTGCCTCTCTGTCTACTTGTAATCTCTGTCAAATAAACAAACAAACAAAAAATTAAAAAAAAAAGAATTATGTTGTAATTTTGCAAGTCTTTTAAAAGAGATATGCACCCAATTCTAGACTACCCCTCCCAAATTTTGCTAAGAAAGTTGTGGTGTATTATTTTTATTAGCAGCTTTATGAGTCTTTATAAGAACAATATGCTTAAGAACTTTATAAAATGAGTTAAATAATACATTTATTTATTTAAAACTGAAAAGGCTGCTTTTACAAATGTGCTGTTGCTCAATCCCAGACATCTATAAAACTTACCTAATGAGATGAACTCTCAAAACTTGAATTATTCTTTAAATCTTCCTCCCAACAGAGCTCTTTAAATATTGTTGAAAGGGAACACACCCTTGATATAACTTAGCTCTGTAATAAGCCTCAGAGGACAGGCTTGACAGAAGATTCATACTGACCAAAGGAGGTGTGGGAAAATATATTAAAATATCTTGGACAAAATAAGTTGCTTTTCACATCTGGGAACTCCTAAGCTGATACCAGGCAAGCAGAACATTTGTTCTAGAAACATCTGAGTTTAATGAACAATCTACCTAAATCATCGAAAAATACTTCTGATTGGGAAGAGTGAATAACTACTTTCATTACCAAAACCAACTGACACACAGATTTGAATGGGGTGGAGAGGAGCAGGAACTACACTTGCCTTGTAGGAGACACACGGTGATGATGCTCAAACCTGCCTAAGAGTTAGTCTGGAGAGGGGGGGAAGGAAAAGAGGAGGAGGAACAGCTATTGTAAGCCCAGAGGGATGGAGGCTTCCTCAGGTTTGCTCTGGCTCTTCACTGACAGTCCAACTCCCCAGTGAAAACCAGCTGAGAGTCCAGTTCTCCTTCGTCAGCAAATACATGGACGAAAGGGGCAACTCAAACCTAATGATTTAGATTTTTGACCACCAAATCAAATTTCAAAGATTTGTATATAAATGGAACCAGAGTGAAACCCATCTTGAACTTGGTCCATTTTCCTGGCTTTTGGTATAGCACGCCCACTAAAATTTAGTCAAACGGCAGTGATTACGTAGATATTCCAGAAAAAAAAAAATGGTACGAGTGGCCGATGACTCTTCCTCCTTCTGTGGTCTTAAATGTTCACTGAACTAATCCGCTTAACTGTATTACAATGGTCAAAGCGTCAGGGAAATACTTTACATGCAGAAAACGAAGTCTTCTCAAGGCTTCTTCCAAAGTGCGTGGAAGTGCATCCTCAGCTCTCATCCAGTGCGCTATCGGGGACGCCTCTTTCGTGCAAGTGGAAATAACCCAAAAGCCCATTCAGCATTTGAGGCACCCCAAATGCTCCTCTCCGTATAGATTGCCTCCTCATCTCCTGCGTTTCATTTCCTAACTTTCCCGGCGCACAGATGCCGCTTTCCAAGCCCCTTCGGGGACCGGAACCCTATCAACCCCCACTCAGACCCCCTTTCTCTTTTGCTCAACCGCCCCCCTGAACAAGGCGCCTTCCTTCATCGGACAGGACCTGCCTCCGCCCAGACACCTTGCGGCCGCGAGGTGGAAGCTTTCTCCTGCCCTTCACCTCAGTGGTTCGCACCCGCGGGAAATCAAGTTAGAAAACTGCAACCTTTCCCCCTCCCCGATCTAAGCCTCCCCCCGGCTCCTCACATTTCTCTAACCATCTTCCCCAGAATCACCCCAGCGGAGGAAGGATTCGAAGACTCTACTGTCCTTCCCGTGCTGAATTCTGGCGGGTTCCCGGTCTCTCCCCACCCTACCCGCTCCTCAAGGTAGGAGCGCCGCAAGCCTGCGCGCGAAGTGGGGTGTCGCAGACTCCGTCGGCCACCCCTCGCCCTTGGGCCTAGGGCGCGCCCCTCCCTCCCAGCCCCGAGCACCCGCTCCGCCCAGGACCACTCCTGCTCCCCGCAACTTCGCCCCCAAGGGAGCGGAGGTTGCGGGCTGAGTGGGGAAGGGCAGTTCTTGAATTCCAGCGCTGCTCGATCACCCCAAAGAACTGTCGGAAAGGAATCAGGCTCCAGCCCCGCCGGGCTTCCTGGCCCTCCCGCCGAGGACGGACACTGCCCCGGGCTCCCCCGCGCCGCTTCCCCACTTGCGCGCCAGGCTCCGGCGCGACCCGCACACTCACCGGGAGCGCTGCCCCGCTGCAGTCCGGAGCCAGGAAGGCGGCGCTCCGGGTCCGGGGGAGCGAGGGGGGCTGCTGCCGTGCGGGGCGACGGCCGCCGCCGGGCGGAGAGTGGCGCGTCCGGGCCGCTCTCTGGGCCGCGGGCGGGCTGCGCGCTGCGGGACTCGGGCGCCGCGCCCGGCTGGGTCCGGAGCGCGGGCGGGCCGTCGCCAGACGCTCGCCACCACCCCTAACGCTCCTTTCTTCTTGCCTTCATCTCTTCCTTCAACACCCCTTTCTCGTTTCGCTTCGCTCACTTTTCCCCCTTCCTCCCTCTTCTCTCAGCCGTCTCCTCCCTCGCCTTGCACTGGTGCGTGGTGGAGGGCGGGGGAGGGAAAAAGTCCCGTCTCTTTAACTTGAGTGATACCTTGGAGATGATCGCTTCACGGAATCTGGAAATGACGTGAGCACCTTTCCGAAAACATCTAGAATAAAACGACTTCAGTCTCCTTTTCCTTTTGGTTCTCTCTGGAGGACGGTGCTGTCTCTCTCTTTTGATGGAGTGGCTAGGAAGGAGGTGAGGTCAGATAAGGAAAACGAAGAGGGAGCTAGAGGCAGCAGCCTTCACAAGTGGGATTGAGAACCACCCTTTGAGTGGGCCCAGAGATCTGTTTATCCACAATTTCACAGTTTCACAATTTCACATTTCCTCAAAAAATGAGGTAGGGCGAAGGATGACAGAGGAGATAGGCAGGGTAATGGGACCTGAGTTTATTCAGGGCTTTATTCTAAGGCATCCATTGTGGTTTATTCTCCACTTTCTTAGAATACATCTCTAGTGTTTGGATCCGGATGTGACCTTGAGAAAATACTTGGCTTTTTCTGTTGCTGGCTTAAAATCATTTTTCCAGACTAATGTTTTATAGCCCAGCTGTAGCCTACCAGGAATTCCCCTAGAAACTTGAGTGCTTCTTGGAGGGTGGCAGTTCTCCAGCCGTGGAACAGGTCTCTAAAGTGGAGAAGAGTGGGACAAACTTACCGTACAGAGCACCAACCCCACAGTTCACAGATTGCCCCTCCCAGGACTGTTTCACCCTGGGCCTGCCTTTTATATCCTTTTCCCGAGAAAGGAACTCCTGTCACTGAAGATCCTTTTTGCTCTCCCATTTCTCAAATGGGGTGGTCCAAAGACCATCTTCTTTATAGATAAAAACCTGTGTTTTCCAGCCCATCTGTCTTCTGTTGGTGAGGTCATCTTTGTTCTTTGGAATCATGAATTTAAATGAGGTATTGTATAAAAACACTATATATGATGCTTGGCACTTAGTTGCCAAGAAATGTTAGCCAAATCATTACAGGTAATGATTTCAGATTATCATTGACATTTATTTCATGTTTTTATTCTTTCACATAATTCTGAAACAAGGGAACTTGACTCTCTGCCATGATTTGCACAGCTTCAGCCCTTGTCTCTTACAGATGTATGACTATGTGGTAAAGGTTACTCATTTTGGAAAGCATAGTGAAAATAATCATAGAGGAAGTCAAAACTCATAGCTTTCCTAATAGAACACAGTAATTTCCCCAGAAGATATAATATTGACCACCTTGATTTTACACTTGTATCCAGAGTAATTTGTAATAAATCTTGTAGATAACAGCCAAGGGAAGAGTCCAAGATTATGCCACCTCAACAAACAGAGGGGGAATGTCTCTACCTTCTACACAGAGGGATGTTCCCAGATGCCGTGTGTGGACTTGGGCAATTGGGAGTTACCAATTCTCAAGTACACCCGGGGAGTAAATTATGTATATTAGGTGAAGATATGGGAAAGACCTTATCCATAAGGTGGGAGGGGGGAGAAATCTTAAGTTTCAGTTGTTTCTGCTGTTGTGGCTGCAGCAAACAAATTCGCTTAGGTATCAGTGATGAAAATATACCTTGCATGTTACAACAGGATGTTGTACCCAGAGCTATTCCATTTGCTATTCAGTTAACACATACTTAACCCAGTAGCAAGACACAATCACAGCACTCAGTGAAGGTTATTCTGAGTAACTAGAGGTTGAGTAAGTAGGATGCTTCCTTAGATATCTTACTATATCTTAGAAGCCTGAGTCTCAGTGAGAAAAAGACCAGAAGCTCAGTCAGTTATTAATTTCACTGCTTTTAGGTTGGTTAAGATGAATGAAATCATCACAGACAAGTTATTTTCAAAAGCTTAGACGAAAGATCCAGAAAGTGTCAGTGCTTAAAGATCTTGTTTGTTTTTAATCTTAAATATTCAGGGGCATGTATTAATAGGCAAGATGCTAATAGTCTATTTCTTGAGATTTTGCCAGAAAAGATATTTTCATTAAGGACAAATTGCACTATTTTGATACTATTGATTGGTCTCAGTTTAAGACTAAGTTGAAGCTCCCTTTTTCCTTCTAATTAAGCTGACCATACTATTCCAATAACTACAAAAGCCAGACATAAAGTGTAAAATTAAGGAAAAAATTGAGAAATTGTAAGAAGACCTAAGTAGTAGAATCAACACTACAGATGTAGTAGTAGAATCAACACAAATAATGCAGGGTTACATAATCCTGCAGGTATTAAAGGTAACCTGCCTGTAATGGCTTATATTTTCCTTAAGTTATTTGCTTACCTACAGAAGATAAACTTGGCCTTATAAACCTCACAAGTAAGATCCACTGACTCATTCCATCACATCAAAAGGTCACTTTTTAGGAGCATTATTTTAAGTACTGCTTTTTCTATTTTGGAAAAAATACTGCAGAGTAAAATGAAAACATAATGCAAATTAAAGCAATCAAATAAACAACCTCTCCCTAAGTTTATGGGAAAAATGTTATATTTTTTGCATAGTAATTTAGATTGACTTCATTCATTCATTAAATTCATAAGATAATTGCTCAGTTCTTTTGGAAAGAAGTTAAATAAAAAAGGTATTTATCGCAGAGATTGAATACATATAATTGAATTCCATAACATGCAGGGGAAGACTAGATTAGGAAATAATCCCATTATAAAATAATGCTTATTTTTTTGTAAGTAGAAAATATGCCTAGTCAACTCTCAGGAGAATACTGTAATACTTGGAACACCAACAGAAAAACTGGGTTCATAGTTTAGATTGGTTCTTTTATATATAAATCATTAAAATTCTCATTCTAGTTAGCTAAATTGGTGAGTTATTTTTCAAACAGAGGCAATATGATAGGGCAGAAAGACCACTTAACTAAAAGGGTGGAAGAGTCTTTTTTTTTTTAATATTTTATTTATTTGTCAGAGAGAGAAATCACAAGTAGGTAGAGAGGCAGGCAGAGAGAGAGGAAGAAGCAGGCTCCCCACCGAGCAGAGAGCCCAATGCGGGGCTCAATCCCAGGACCCTGAGATCATGACCTGAGCTGAAGGCAGAGGCTTAACCCACTGAACCACCCAGGAACCCCATCTCTCTGGAACAATGTTATGGTAAGTGAACTGGGCACAGTTAGTTCATTGGGCAGAAAAGTAGTGAACAAGATAAACACAAACACTTAAATGATATTCTTATTTGTTGCCAAGTTGTTTTTTGGTTCCACAACTGAAAGAATGGCAGCATGATGTTTTGCACACTAGATGTAGTATAAATGGGCAAAAACGTTGAAGACTATGTGAGTATAAAAACAAGTAGTTATTCAGTCTACTACGAACGTATGACGGAAGACTAATTGTTGATCAACTTTAATTAAAGACATATGAACAACATGAGACTGATATATTCTAACCCTTCAAGTAAGAGACAGTCAGTACCAACACCATTTTTTAATAATTTTGATGCTATTGTCAGTTATTTTATCATTGTGTTTTACCTTTAGCCATTATTTATATTAGCCTTAATATTTTCAATACCACTTCACAATTTCTCATTTAGTCTGCATTTCTTAAGGCAACAGGAAAATAGCAGTACTCTCTGTGTATTCATGAGAAAATTATGCATAAGCCTCATAAATGAGACTTGCATTAGAGCTGAACTAACTTGACTCAATTTCTTCTGGCCATTAACCAGTTTGGTGACCTAAAGAAGATATTTAATTTCTTCCATTTTCAGCTTCCTAAGATTCCAGGTGGGATTAATGCTAAATCTATTTCTAGAAGTTATCCTGAGTAAACTGAGATATACTATATAAACTTTCATAGAAAGAGTAAAGTATTACACAACAGAAGATCAAATTTATATAAAGAAATTAGCAAAGAAATCAGAATAAAACCATCAGATTTTGACACTTTATGAAATATCATCAAAATTTCTAATCTTTAGTTCAGAATGTTATGTCAACATATAAACCAAATTTTAAAGTGAAGATATTTCACAGAAGCTTAGCCTGAGAGGGTGCTTTGCATGCATGTGTAGCAGTGAGGACTCAGTCAATTGGAATACTGAATGGCAACATTGAGAAAAAACAGTATGTACTTAGGATAAACATGGCTTTCTCTCTTGTCCCCACAATGTCCTGCTGGTTATTTCTACATAGATATAGTGATAGAGATGATGCTGGTAGAAACAAGGATGCTTTTGAAAAATCAAGGTAAAACCCTATGCTGGATCATTGCCAGTCCTTTTTTTTCCCCTACCCCCTCCCCTTTTAAAGATTTATTTATTTATTTGAGAGAGAGATTGAGATTACAAGCAGGAGGCGGAGGGAGAGGAAGAGAGAATCCCAGGCAGACGCTGAGCTGGGCATGGAGCCCCATATGGGGCTCAATCTCAGGACCATGAGACCATGACCTGAGCCGAAACCAAGAGTCACACGCTTAACTGACTTCAACACACAGATGCCCTTCATAAGATATGTAAAACAGGCTCTACTGTAATTAATGTCTACTACTGGAAATTTACTAAGACAAAAAAAGTAAACTTTGCATGTTTAAAATGGAACAAAATTACCCGAGAAGTTTAGTATTTAAGAGATTGATATGTGTCGTTGATGGAGAACAAATTGTGATTACTAAAAATTAATATGTTTATTATGTTTTTGTATAAGGTTTCTTCTTATGAATGTGAAATTAGACTAACCAGCTAACAGCTTGGTAAAGCTGTTGATAAATTATTATTGCTTGATTAAGTATAACTCTCAAAGGATTTTAATACATTTTGTTCAAAGCTCTGTGTTAATTCTGTAACCATTTAAAGTGCCTCGATAGTAATAGCCCAAAGGTAAAAATAGCCCAATGCAGCAGTTGATTACTACGAGTAAGCCTGCTGTTATAACTGGAGTCCTACTAAGACTATCTGATGAAGTAGCTAAGTCTCTTTGAAATTAGGTTCTCCCAGAAAGCTTTTAATTTTCCGAGAGAAAAACTTTTAATCATTTTTAATTATAAGTATTTCCTTATATTACCTTAAAAAGCACATATAAACATATGTAATAGTATTTGTGAATTTGTTTTACATATGTGTTTATACTGCTTTGGTACGGAGACTCTCCCATTTAATTGTTTTTCTTGTATGATACCCGAAACAGTGTCCATCCTGTTACTTCATCATTTATTACACTTTGTTATAATTTGGGGAGGTGTTGCATTTTTGTCTCTTTTCTTCTAGACTCTCAGCTATTTTAAAGAGAAACCTTCATTCTTCTTTGCTTACTCTTAATAATTTGCCTAATGCCTAGAAATTGGAAAATGCTCAGGAATCTTTTAAATGTATGCATGGATATACCAAGTACATATCTTTAATTTTATAATAAATTAAGTTTAGTATTTCTGTTTTTCAAAAATGGTATTTATTGAATGGTATAAGTTGCTCAATGCCTTTTACAGAGCTATCCAATGATGCTATATAAAATATCCCTCCTCTGTCTTTTCCCACTGTCCCTCTGGCTTTCTATGTGGGAGGTATTTTCAAATGTCTGGTGTTCTTTGGATGTGCATTAATAATTAAAACTGGGACACAGAGGCTGTTCGTGCCAGGTTGTGCCTACCCAAGAATGGGCTTCATTAAAATTGATGGGTACGTGAGCCATATATGCCATGGAAAGAGAATCTGTTTTCTGGGGCTGTCCAATTCCTACCAAAAAGAATCTTCCAGTCTATTTCAGAAGGTATTCTGGAAATAGGAGGGGGGCAAAGGAACTGGGGATTCCAGGTTTCATTATGGAAATTTTCACTTAATCTTCCTGCATGGTGCCTTGCATGTCTTGTTTTCCATCTCTGGTGCAATTTTCCTGGAGAATAAATCTCCAGTCTCTCTCCTGGAGTGAAGGTAGAGAAATTATTGCCTGGCTACAATGTACCATCATTGGACCTAGCCATAGCTTTCAGCTATGCTTACAAGACTTACCAACCAACACGACTGTTTTCAGTACTATGCTTCGCCCACCTCTAAGATGCCTTGTGCTCTCTCTCCAGCTTTGAGCCTTTCATGGGTGTGAAGGGGCAAGGCTGCACTCATCTATCTGCTTTCAGACTTCTTACCACCCAGTAAAATATGGAAATTTCATGTCTGTTCTCCTGTTGTTTTGTTTTATTCCTTGCGGCTCATCTCCATTTTATTCTTTCTTTCTTTCCTTTTTTAAATTCATTTGACAGACAGAGATCACAAGTAGGCAGAGAGGCAGGCAGAGAGAGGGGAAGGGAGGCAGGCTCCCTGCTGAGCAGAGAGCCCGATGAAGGGCTCCATCCCAAGACCCTGGGATCATGACCTGAGCCGAAGGCAGAGGTCTTAACCCCCTGAGCCACCCAGGCACCCCCTCCATTTTATTTCTTATCTGGCATTTTATAAGGGATGTTATGGATAAATGCACAAGTATATGTGTGTAATTAACCTCTCAGCGTTAGAGGAGCATCTCTCTATGAAATAGATAGGCAAATGTTTGGCACCAAGTATTATCTATTATTATATACCATGCTTTTTTATGACATAGTATTACAATATACAAAACTTAAATGTCATTTTGCCCTTTTTATTGTTATATTTTATTGCCTATTTGTCACAACTGAAACTGTCTATTTTTTAAGTTGATGGTATAATAATGAAGAATTATTTGTCTTCAGTTGCATATATTTTTCTTGTTCTTCTGCTTTTGGAGACTCCAATTTCTATTTGTCTCCTATTTTCTGTACCTCTACCTCTGTTTTTCCTTTCACTTTAACTTTCTTTTCTAAATGGTGATACCTCAGTGAGAGAGTTATATTATTTTGTAATAATATACAGTTGGGTTTTAGATCAGTTGCTTTTGATTATTCTATTTTTCCCTATGTTTTCTTCTATATGATGAAAAGTATTTGCTATTTTTTAACTGTTTGATATGTAATAGAAAAGAAAAGCTTCTTTTTGCTGACATCCTCCTGTAGAACCTAGAAACGATATTCTATTAAGTAACGACTTTGGACTATCCTATTGCCATAGTAGATAAATACAACAGAAATTTCAGTAGAATACAGCAAATTGGTAGTGATTGTTACTGAAGGATAATGATTATACTACTTCCTCTACTAAAAGCTACCATGTATGGAATCTAATACCATGCCAAGCAGAAGCACACTACCCGTATTGTATTGTAGTATCAGGAGAATGTATCATTGTACCTATTTCAATTATAGGGAAACTGAGGCTTGGAGAAGCTTAGTAACTTTCATAGGGTTAATCGGCGAGTAAGTGGCATATACTGGATTGAATCCATCTTATGACTAATTCCAAAGAATGTTTTTCCTCTTGAAACACTATTATTAAAACACAGTTGTGGGGTGCCTGGGTGGCTCAGTCATTAAGTATCTGCCTTCAGCTCAGGTCATGATCCCAGGGTCCTGGGATCAAGCCCCTCATCAGGCTTCCTCCTCAGTGGGAAGTCTAACCTCTCCTTCTCCAACTCCCCTCCACGCCCCACTTGTGTTCCCTCTCTCATGTGTCTCTCTCTGTCAAATAAATAAATAAAATCTTTAAAAAAAAACACAGCTGTGTATATTAATTTTAAAGTCAAAGGTACTAAGAATGGTTTTATGTTGCTATATAGTAAGTTTTTTAAGGTCTGAGTTTTTGTTATATTATTATGTTTTGGTTATTATGTTATTTGTTCTTATATATAATACCTATATTATAACACCCTTTATATTATTATAAAGCATGTGTTATTACTATTATTTGATTATCTCTGTCCTGCCAGTTTCAACTCCAGCCCTTATCTTGTTGTTCAGCCCTGTTCCTAGGCCTCTTCTCTTCCTTTTATCCCTTCTCTGCTCCTTTGCTTTCACCAACACAAGCTCACACCTTATAGTCTTGTTTAACATTTTTATTGAGATGCAATTCATATACCATAAAATTTACCCATATAAAGTCTACATTCAGTGGTTTTCAGTATACTTAGAGTTGTGCAACCATCACTCTAATCAATCTTAGAACGTATTCATCACCCCCAAAAGAAATGCCAAATCTGGAGTGCCTGGGTCGATCAGTTGGTTAAGTGTCAGACTCCTGGTTTTGGCCAGGCCATGATCTCAGGGTCATGAGATTGAACCCTGTGCTCAGCTGAGAGTCTGAGTGAGATTCTCTTTGTCTCTCTACCTCTCCCTCTGCTCTCTTCATTCTCTCTCTCTCTCTCTCTAAGATAAATAAAAAATTCTTTTAGGAAAATGCCACATCCATGAGCCCTTACTCCATATTTCCCCCATTCCATTCCCTTGTTCTAGGTGACCACTAATCTACTTTTTATTTCTATAGATTTGCCTATTCCAAACATTCAGTGTAAGTAGAATATACAATATGCACTCTTTTATGACTGACTTCTTTCACTCAACATTTTTCCAAAGTTCATCCATGTTGCAACATGTATCAGTACTTCATTCCTTTGGATTGCTGAACAGTATTCCATTATGTGAGTTTACTACATTTATCTATTCAGGAGGTGAAGACTTCTGAGTTGTTTCCAGTCTTTAACTGTTACAAATAATGATGCTATAAACACTCGTGTACAAGTATTTGCATAGTCATATGTTTTCATTTCATTTCTTTCTAGACGTAAGAGCAGAATTGCTGGCCATATGGTAATTCTATAGTAACCTTTTCAGGACCTTCCAGATGCTTTTTCAAAGCATCTGCAGCATTTTCATTCAATATGAGGCTTCTAATTTCTCCATATTCTTGTCAACCCTAGTTATTATCTGACTTTTTGATTATAACCAGCATACTGGGTACAATGTAGTACTTCATTGGAATTTTGATTTGCATTTTCCTAATGGTTTAATGGTGTTGAGCATATTTTCATATGCTTATTAGCCATTTGTATGTCTTTGGAGAAGTATTCATTCAAATCCTTTGCCAATTTTTAGGTGTATTTATTTGGTCTTTTATTTTGAGTTGTAAGAGTTTTTATATATTTATATACATTTTATATATATATTTATGTATTTTATATATTATAAAATAAGGATATATGACTTATGAATATTTTCTTCCCATTCTTTGGGTTGTTTTTTAACTTCCTTTGTTGGTATTCCCTAAAGTTTTAAATTTTGATAAAGTACAAATTAAAAGGCCATGTGACACTGACCCAAATAAGCAATTTAACTCTCCAATAAATTGTGTATTGTAATAAAACAAACAAACAAAAAACTGTTGCTTTTGGTGTCATATCTAAGAAGGCTTTATCTAATCCATGGCCTATGAAATTATTCCTCTAATTTCTTCCAAGAGTTTTAGGTTTGTAGCTCTTATATTTAGGCATTCGGTCCATTTTGATTAGTCTTTCTATATGGTATTAGAAGAGAGCACACTTTCCTGTCTCCTCATTCAAAATGAATATTTAATTTCTGAAGCAGAAAATGACTTAAAATAAGTATGTTATTATTGTTAAATATTATTACTTAAGAAATTTTAGGATAGGATATAAGATAATATAAAAGTATCTAATGTTGAATTTTTAGAAAACATGATTATAACTTCACAAATGAAATAACTATAGTTTCATTAGAATAAACTATTTCAGACTTGTTTTGATATATTCAGTAAGATAACATTCAGCTAATTTTCTGATTGAAACATACAGAGAAACTCTTCTACAGATGAGTTCCCACTAATATCCAGTAAATGGCACATTACTAATTAAATAAAAACATAGCCATAATAGTTATTGTGCCATTCTTCATAAAATACTATATAATTTAAAAAATTTGATACACAATTAGAGAAGTTGACATTGTAGGACAATGTTTATGATCTGCACATACCATTTCAGATGATTAGCACATACCATTTCAATGGAGATACCAACTTTTTTTTTTTTAAAGATTTTATTTATTTATTTGACACACAGAGAGAGAAATCACAAGTAGGCAGAAAGGCAGGCAGAGAGAGAGGGGGAAGCAGGCTCTCTGATGAGAGCTCTCTGCGGGGCTTGATCCCAGGACGCTGAGATCATGAATTGAGCCGAAGGCAGAGACAACCCACTGAGCCACCCAGGCACCTGATACCAACTTTTTTATCTAGTCTGTGGCAACCACATACACAATTTGGACTGATTTTAAAGGAACGTAAAACTGCAGCAATGCTTTCCTATTTCATACACAAGTCATCTGCAATTAATTTGAAGGCAAATGGCTGTATCTTTGATATTCACCAGCTGCAGCATGGCTCTGACAGACTTCACCCCAGGTTTAATGTCTATATTATGCATATTAGAATTAATAGGCAAGTATATACATAAACTTTCACACATTAATTTTTTATGTGCATAATAATTTATGCATAATAAAAGCCAAGAACACCCATTTAAAAGGGACAGTTTAAAAATTCATAATCATGTTAGCCATTAGGCAAATCAAAGTAGTCAATGAAAATCTGTGAAACTTTTAGATTAACTATTTACATATAAATTTGCATACGTATCTGATAATCATAATGATAAACTCAAGGGTAGTCATATACCATCCAAAAATTTACAGCATGATGAAATGGATTAATCACGTGCCAATGGATACCTGAGTTTTGTTTGACCTCTGTCTCCCAGTTATGTAGCTTTAAATCTTAGTTTGCTCTTCATTAAAATAAGAAGGGTAGATTTATTGTTTTCTAAGATCTTATTTTGCTTTAAATTTTTATGATTCCATTGAATTTGCCATTACTTGACTGATTTGTATTTGCACAGAATTACGATATTTATGGTGCTGTTTGTTTTCTTACATTTGCCTTGCAACTAAAACAACTGCACACTAGGAGGGCACTGTTTCATCAGTTTAACAAGTCTTTTCTTGTGTGGTTAAGAGTAATAGATTATGGGATTCTTTTCAACTTTTTTTTTCCTATAAAAATTTAAATCTCTGAAAAGTAACTGCAAAAAAAGCTTCTCATTTTCACCTTCGACAAGGTTGTGGAGCTAGCTTGTTTCCAGAAAGAAAATATTTATTTTTATCTATCATGGACTCCTAGAGAGTTCAGAAGATGGTGTGAAACTTTCTTTACTTTTCCTATTGAGATTTTCTTAGTTCCATGTAAGGCAATCTAGGGGCTTTTTCTCAATCTAAGCAATGACTCCCTTTTGTCAAAGCTGGAAGGTTGAGCAGAGGATTGGGCAATAGAGAAAAGAGTTTACAGGGAAAAGAAAATCCTTGCCTGCTTCATGCCATTTGGTACTGTTCAAAAAGATAGAAATATCATTCTGAGTATTATCTAAAGAGCTTCTAATGGCCCTATATGGTTAAGATCCTTTTCCATTATATTGAATTTAACAGTTATCAAAGACTATTTAATAGAAGTCTGGTTTTATTTTTAAACTTGAAAAGACACACCTAAATCAACTTAAACTTTTTGTTGTTGTTTTTCCCCAGGACTTTGGATGATGTTGCATTTCACTCTTAGACATCTGGCTGCCATCCAAACCCTGACAATCTTTTGGTAGCTTGAGTACTTCCTTTCTGATACTTCCTTCTCCCTTCCTTACTTCATTCCAGTTGCTGTGAACATTTACTTTGTGGTTCATCCTTTAGTACATTTAATATTTAAATAATTCAGCTTCTCCCTTTTGAAAAAGGACACTGCCTTTAAATTTCACATGGGTTGGCAGAAGTTAAAAATATATAAGGAGAATGAAGCCCAAAGTTATTAAAAGGAAGAAAATAAAGATCAATTTATAATTAGCCAAGAATACAAAATGGGGAACATAATCTCTTCACTAAACAGTGTTGGAAAAACAAAATAGCAAAATGCAAAAGAATGAAATTAGAACCCTATCTTACAACATATATATATATATATAACAACTCAAAAATGGATTAAAGACTTGAAACCATAAAACTCCCAGACAAAAACACAGGGCTTAAATTCCTTGACATGGTCCTTGACAGTGATTTTTGGGGGAATTTGACACCAAATGCAAAGGCAACAAAAGCAAAAATAAACAAGTGAGACAACATCAAACTAAAATGTCCTGCACAGCAAAGAAAACCCTCAACAAAATGAAAAGGAATCTATAGCAAGAGAGAAAATATTTGCAAATCATATATCTAAGAAGGGGTTAATGTCCAAAATATATAAAGAGCTCACACAGTTCTTTAGCAAAAAAATCAAATGATGTGATTAAAAAATGGGCAGAGGAGGATGCCTGGGTGGCTCAGTCAGTTGGGCATCTGCCTTTGGCTCGGGTCATGATCCTGGGGTCCTGGGATTGAGTCCTGCATCAGGCTCTTCAGTAGGGAGCCTGCTTCTCCCTCTGCCTGCCACTACCCCTGCTTATACTTGCTCTTTCTCTCTCTCTCTGATGAATAAATAAATAAAATCTTAAAAAAAATTTAAGATTTGGGGCACCTGGGTGGCTCAGTGGGTTAAAGCCTCTGCCTTCAGCTCAGGTCATGATCCCAGGGTCCTGGGATTGAGCCCCACATAGGATTCCCTGCTCAGCAGGGAACCTGCTTCCCCCACCCCCGCCTACTGTGATCTATGTCTGTCAAATGAATAAATAAAATCAACATCATGAATCACCAAGGAAATGCGAATCAAAACCTTGATGAGATATCACCTCACACCTGTTATAATGGTATCAAAAAGACAAGACATAAAGTGTTGGCAAGAATGTAGAGTAAAGGGAAAACTTGTGCAATGTTGGTGAGAAGGTAAGTTGTTGCAGGGTACTATGGAAAATGATATGGAGGTTCCTCAAAAAATTCAAAATAAAACTACCTATAATCCAGCAATCCCACTTCTGGGTATATGTCTAAAGGAAATGAAAATAGGATCTTAAAGTGTTATCTGCACTTGTATGTTTATTGTCGCATTATTTATGACAGCAAGATATGGAAACAACCTAAGTGTTTGTGGATGGATAGTGGAAAAAGAAATTGTGATATATATATATATACAATGGAATATTATTCAGACATAAAAAAGGAAAGAAATCCTGTCATGTGCAACAACATGAATGGACCTCGATGGCATTATGCTAAATGAAATAAGTCAAACAGGGAAAGACAAGTACCACATGATTTCACTTACATGTGGAATATGAAAAAGCTGAACTCATGGAAACAGACTAGAATGGTAGTTACCAGAGCCTATAGAGTGGGGGAAATGGAGAGATGTTGGTCAAAGAGTACAACCTTTTGAATAAGTTAAATAAGTTCTGGGGATCTAGAGTTATTATGCAACAGAATAATTATGGTTAAGAAAACTTAATATATACTTGAAAGTTGCTAAGAGAGTAAATCCTAAATGTTCTTACTATGAAAAAGAAATGGTAGCTCTGTGACACAATGGAGGTATAGCTAACACTGTAGTGGCAATCACTTTGCCGTGTATCAGTGTATTAAATCAACGTGTTATACACCTTTAACTTACACAGTGTTATATGTCAGCTAAAAAAGAAGTCAAAGACATAAGAGAATCCCAGGTACACAACATAAAATATTTATTATTCAATATAAATTTAGTACAGAATGATGTTATGGCATCCAAATTTCTGAAAATCAGTAATTTACATATGGATTATTCATCCATTCATTCATTTATCATCCAGTGTGCATCTCCTCTGTCAGTTATTGTATCTGTATTGTAGCAAAATAGAGGAAAATCACAGTTCCTGCTCTTGAGGGGATTAGAGTTGTTACTACCTAAACATTTTTTAACTAGAAAAAGTGAGGAAAAGTAAAACTGTATTGCCTGAACCTTCTAGACAATAGACTTCATTATGTACTATGGCAGCCATTATTCGTTGTCTACCCGAGATCTGTCTTCTCCTTTTTTTTCTATGATTGTTCTCTGATTTTACCTGAGACAACAGTGAGCACAACCTTTGGCAATGCATAGTGTTTGGTTTAATCCAATTTCTAGAATACTGTTTTCTGATTTCTTGATTTCTCTTGCAGCCAAAAGTAGCCAATGAGACCAAAATGATAGTATATCGAGGGACTTCTGCAGAGGCTTTTCCATTCTTGAAATAAAGAAAAGTGGTGGCCTGCATCTTTTGTCCCCATTTTTTCTACCCTGAAAATAGACAGGCATCCAGACCTGTAGCTGGCATATTGTGATCATAATCTGTTGTTCACGAGAAACAGAGTAATACACTAAAGATGGCACAGCAGAGAGATAGAAAGTGCAATCCCCTGACAATATTACCGAGCAGCTGACTCCTACTTTCAAACTTCTTATGTGAGAAAAATAAACCCCTATTAGTATAAATCATTATAAATTGCATTTTCTGTCACAGTGGAACAGGCTCCTAATAGATACCCATGTACACAGGGATCGATAGGGATATAACAAAATAACATACATTAGGGCCAACACTTACAGAGCAAGTTTTGTATTCCTAACAACCATGTGAATTAAGTGAGTCATTGGTAAGAGCTTAGAAATCACTATCACATTAATTTTTGGTTGTAATTGGATTTGAAAAGCGGTACAAATGTCAAGAATGTATTCTTAGTAGAGGGTGTAATCTCTTCTGTACAGGTCAGTGGTAGTGGCTACACTTAAAGTTTTATTTCTTAATGTTCCCTCTTTCAGAACTAAAAACAAGTTTACCAACTAAGGATGAATAAAGTTCAGTCACTTGAACTTGGAAGCTATTTAAGGTTTCTCTGAAACAGGATTTTCAAAAGTGAGGCATTTTCTTCCAATTCACTGGGTAATGAACTATTCTTTGTTGCTATGATTAGAGACATTTTGGGAAGAAAGGGCAGGAATGGTGATTGCAGTAGTGTGTTTAGTTGTATAAAGGGAAACACCTGATTTGCATTTTAAATCTATTCTTTCATAGAGAATATTGATTATGTGAGTCATTAGAGAACTCTTAACTAAAAAACAGTTCTTATTTTATCAGCAATATAAAGGACTTGAGATTTCTATATTTATTTATGCTTTGGGGAGACTGGTGGTCTATAACACTTGAGCTGTAGTGTTAACTCTGAAGTCTCATAAGTACTTAAACATTTTTGAAAGAGATAACTGCAGAGAAGCTGTTCCCATTTGGAGGACCATTAGTCAGTGAAGACAGATGACAATTGTCATGGGTGTAAGTTGAATACATATGGAGTTGTTTGTATATTTATTTATAGCTATGATGGCAAGAAAGTTTAATAAGAACTAGAAAGAAAACCCCACTATAACTCTGAAGTTTTTTATTTTGTTTACTGACTCCTGAGGCCTCATGGAAATAAAGTCAGAACTAATTGAAGTTGTTTGGAAATTCCTTTACCTGTAGAATTTACACTTTTAAGTCAGAAATGCTCACTCCTGCTCTGGGAGCATTCTGTTATTGACATATGTTTGTTAAGCATGTACTATATTCCAGGCACCGCTCTCATTAGTGAACAGGTAATACACACCACTGCCAGTTGCACACGGTTCAAGCTCATCAGGGAGAAAAGCAACAATCACAACAGTAAAATACAGGTGTGGGCACAGCTCTGCAAGACCATAGAACAGAGTCACACTCTGGGGAGGCCCAAAATGGCCGACCACGTTCTTATTGTCACATCCTCTTCACATTCAAGGCTGACTTCACCATTTGTGTTCTTGATTCAAACTTATCCCACTTCGTCCAGGACCTTGCAAGCAATAATTGCTGTTCCCGTTCTTAACTGTATTTTTAAACATTTCTTTCTTGTGTTTTTTGTTTTTGTTTTTGTTTTTTTTTGTTTGTTTGTTTGTTTCTTTGTCCCAAAGCCTAAACATAATCATCATCACCTTACAGATCACAGCCAGCCTGTGATTGGACTCTCCACAACTAGTTACTCCTGCCTGTTTCAAGACCATGCTTCTCAATGTTTCAGACTACAGTGCAGGGATTTGCTTCTTTTCATTCCACTCAGTTTTCCACATGTGCTGTTTGAATTTTGCTTTCACCACTGACCTGAAACTGCTTTGTGCAAGATGAGAAATGACTCACAGAGACTATCAACTCCAGGAAAGTGTGTTTTATCTGCTGGTTGCATTGCATCTCAGCACTCAGAATCCCACCTGAAGCAAAGTTAAAGTGTGAATAAATGAGTGGTATCTTTTCTTACTTTCTGTGGTATTGCCAACACCTCTCCTACTCTCTTTTGGTCATTCTTTCCCTGTCTTTTTTTTTTTTCATCTTTCTTTCCTTTCCCTCCCTCCCTTCCTTTCTTCCTTCTTCTTCCTCTCATTACTATTATTATCATCTATCTATCTAACATCTACTTATCTAATTCCAGTATGACTAATGTACAGTGTTATATTAGTTTCAGGTATACAATAAAATGATTCAACAATTTTATACATTACTAAGTTTTCAACATGATATGTGTCCTCTTAATCCCCTTCACCAATTTCACCCATCACCCCCACCCACCTCCTCTCTGGTAACCATCAGTTTGTTCTCTATAGTTAAGAGTCTGTTTTTTATCTCTTTCTTTATTCATTTGTTTTGTTTCTTAAATTCAATGTATAAATGAAATGATATAGTAATTGTCTTTCTCTGACTGACTTATTCATTTAACATTATACCCTTTAGGTCCATCCATTTTGTCTCAAAGGGCAAGATTTCATTCCTTTTTTATGGCTGAGTAATATTCCACTGTATGTATATGTGTGTGCGTGTGTGTGTGTGTGTGTGTGTGTATATAAAATTTCTTTATCCATTCATCTACAAAGGGACACTTAATTTGCTTCCATATCTTGGGAATTGTAAATAATGTTGCAGTAAATATAGGGGTACATATATCTTTCTGAATTAATGTTTTCATTTTCTTTGGGTAAATACCCAGTAATGGAATTACTGGATCATATGGTAATTCTATTTTTTATTTTTTAAGGGACATCCATACTGTTTTCCACAGTAGCTGCACCAGTTTGCATTCCCACCAATAGTGCACGAGGGTTCCTTTTTCTCCACATCCTCACCAACACCTGTTGCTTCTTGTGTTCTTGATGTCAACAATTTTGACAGGTGTGGGGTAATATTTCCTTGTGGTTTTGATTTGCAGTTCCCTGACGATGAGTGATATTGAGCTTCTTTTTGGATGTCTGTTTGCCATCTGTATGTCTTCCTTGGAGAACTGTCTGTTCAAGTCTTCTGCCATTTTTAATTGGATTATTTGTAGTTTTGGTGTTGAATTATAAAAGTTCTTTACATATTTGCGATACTACCCCTTTACCATATGTGTCATTTGCAAATGCCTTCTCCTATTCGGTAGGTTGCCTTTTAGTTTTGTTGATTGTTTCCTTTGCTGTGTAGAAGCTTTTTATTTTGATGAAACCTCAACAGTTCATTTTTGCTTTGTTTCCCTTGCCTCAGGAGACATGTCTAAGAACAATGCTATACAGTGGATGTCAGAGGAATTCCTGTTCTCTCTCCTAGGATTTTTATGGTTTCAGGCATCACATTTAATTTCTTAATCTATTCTGAGTTTATTTTTGTGTATGGTGTAAGAAAGTGGCCCAGTTTTATTCTTTTGCACGTAAATGTTGTTTACTCAACACCATTTGTTGAAAAGAACATCTTTTTCCCATTGCATATTTTTACCTCCTTTGTCACAGATTAATTGACCATGTAACTGTGGGTTTATTTCTAGGTTTTCTACTGTGTTCTGTTGATCTATTTTTGTGCCTCTACCATTCTGTTTTGGTTAGCACAGCTTTGCAGTGTATCTTGAAATCTGGGATTGTGATACCTGCAGCTTTGTTCTTCTTTTTCAAGGATACTTGGGCTCTTCAGGGTCTTTGGTGGTTGCATAAAAATTTTAGGATTATTTTTTCTAGTTCTGTGAAAAATGCTACTGATATTTTGATAGGGATTATATTAAATCTGTACATTGCTTAGAGTAATGTGGACATTTTAACAGTATTTGTTTTTCCAATCCATAAGGAATATCTATATACTTATGTCATCTTCAATTTCTCTCATCAATGTTTTATAGTTTTCATATAGTTATAGTTTTTCATATAACTTTTCATATAGTTTTCATATAGTTTATAGTTTTCATATAGTTATCTCCTTGGGTAAGTTTATCCCTAAGTATCTGATTATCATAGGCACAATTATAAATGGGATTGTTTTCTTAATTTCTCTTTTTCCTTCTTCATTATTAGTGTACAGAAATGCAACAGATTTCTGTATATTGATTTGGTATCCTGCAACCTTACCTGAATTCATTTATCAGTTCTAGTAGTTTTTTGGTGGAATCTAGAGTTTTCTATATATAGTAAGATGTCATCTGCAGATTGTGAAAAATTTACTTCTTTCTTACCAATTTGGATGCATTTTATTTATTTTTCTTGCCTGATTGCTGAGCTAGGACTTCTATTACTATGTTGAATAAAAGTCGTGAGAGTAGACATCCTTGTATTGTTCCTGACCTTAGGGGAAAAGCTCTCAGTTTTCTACCATTGAGTGTGATGTTAGCTGTGAGTTTTTCATATATGGCCTTTATCATGTTGAGGTATGATCCCTCTAAATCTCCTTTTAGGGGTTTTTATCATGATTGATTGTTGTACTTTCTCAAATGTTTTCGTCCACCTACTGAAATGATCATGTGGTTTTTACCCTTTCTCTTGATACAGTGTATCATCATACTGATTGATTTACAAATATTAAACCATACCTGCATGCCTGGAATAAATCTCACTTGATCATGGTAAATAATTTTTTAATGTATTGTTGGATTCAGCTTTCCAATATTTTGTTGAGAATTTGCATTTATGTTCATCAGAGATATTGACCTATAGTTCTATATTTTTTAAATGATTGGTAGAATTCACCTGTGAAGCCCTCTGGTCCTGAATTTATGCTTCTTGGTAATTTTTTGATTAATGATTCAATTTTATTGTTGTTAACCAGTTTGTTCAAGTTTTCTGTTTCTTCCTGATTCAGTTTGGGAGGTTATATGTTTCTAGGAACCTATCCTCTTCTTCTCAGTTGTCCAATTTGTTGCCATATAGTTTTTCATAATATTCTTGTAATCCTTTGTATTTCTGTAATGTCAATTGTTATTTCCCCTTTTTCTTTTCCTTTTTTTAAAAAATTTTATTTATTTATTTGACAGACAGAGATCACAAGTAGGCAGAGAAGCAGGCAGAGAGAGAGGAGGAAGCAGGCTCCCTGCTGAGCAGAGAGCCCGATGTGGGGCTCAATCCTAGAACCCTGGGATTATGACCTGAGCTGAAGGCAGAGGCTTTAACCCACTGAGCCACCCAGGCGCCCCTATTTCCCCTTTTTCATTTGTGATTTTGTTTATTTGAGTCCTCTCTCTTGCTGATCTTTTCAAAGAACCAGCTCCTGGTTTCACTGATCTTTTCTCTTGGTTTGTTGTCGTTGCTGCTGTTGTTGCTATCTATTGATGTGTGTGTGTGGGGGTGTTGGTTTGTTGTTGTTATTGTTGTTGCTGTTGTTTTATACATTGATGTAGTGGGTGTTGGTGGTAGTGTTTCTGTTTCTTTTATTTCTGCCCTAATCTTTATTATTTTTTTCCTTCTGCTGGTGGTTCTGGGTTTTCTTTGTTCTTCTTTTCCTAGCTCCTTTAAGTGTAAGGTTATGTTATTTATTTGAGAGTTTTCTTGCTTCTTGAGATAGGCTTGTATTTCTATAAACTTCCTTCTTAGAACAGCTTTCGCTGTTCTAGATTTTGCTGTCCAGATTTTGGACCATTGTGTTTTAATTTTCATTCATCTCTATTTTTATTTTTTTTAAAGATTCTATTTATTTGTCAGAGAGAGAGAGAGAAAGAGCAAGCAAGCGAGCACACAAGCAGGGAGAGTGGCAGGCAGAGAGAAAAGCAGGCTCCCTACTGAGCAAGGAAGACAATGCAGAACTCGATCCCAGGACCTTGGGATTATGACCTGAGCCAAAGGCAGATGCTTAATGGACTGAGCCTCTCAGGCATCCCATTTGTCTCAACTAAAAAAAAAAAATGTCCCCTTTGATTTCTTGGTTGACCCATTCGTTCTGTAATAGCATGTTATTTAACCTCCACATATTTAAAAAAATATATATTTTGTTTATTTATTTGAGAGAGAGAGAGAGAGAGAACACAAACAGGGGAATGGCAGACGGAGACAGAGAAGCAGGCTCTCTGTTGAGGAGGGAGCCCAAAGCAGAACTTGACCCCAGAACCCTGGGATCATGACCTGAGCTGAAGGTAGATACTTAACTTACTGAACCACCTGGACGTCACTAACCTCCCCGTATTTGTATTCTTTCTCTATTTTTTTTCTTGTGGTTAATTTCTAGTTTCATAATATTGTGGTTGGAAAAGATGCATGGTATGACTTCAACCTTTTTGAATTTGCTGAGATTTGTTTTGTGGACTAATGTGTGATCTGTTTCAGAGAATGTTCCTTGTGCATTTGAAAAATGTGTATTCTGATGTTTTAGGATGGAATGTCCTGTATATATCTGTTACATCCATCTGGTCCCATGTGACATTCAAGCAGTGTTTTCTTGTTGGTTTTCTGTTTAGATGATCTATCCATTGATGTAGTGGGTGTTAAAGTTCCATACCGTTATTGTATTACTATTAATCTCCTCATTTATGTTTGTTAATATTTTCTTTATGTATTTGGGTGCTCCCATGTTAGGTGCATAAATATTTACAATCACTTTATCTTCTTGTTGGATTGTTCCTATTATGATTATATAGCATCCTTCTTTGTCTCTTGTTATAGTCTTTGTTCTACGTTTTAAAGTCTATTTTATCCCAATACAAGTATTGCTTCCTGGCTTTCTTTTTCACCTCCATTTGCATGACACATGCTTCACTTATAGTCTGCATATGTCTTTAGGTCCGAAATGAGTCCCTTGTAAGCAGCACATTGATGGGTCTCACTTTTTTAACTTTTCCACCACCGAATGTCCTTTCATTGGAGTGATTAGTCTATTTATACTCAAAGTAATTATTGATAGGTATGTACCTACTGCTATTTTGTTACTTGTTTTATGGTTGTTTTCATGCTTTCTCTCTTCCTTTCTTTTCTTGCTTTTTTCTCTCATGGTTTGCTGGTTTGCTTTAGTGGCATACTCTGATTTCTTTCTCTTTATTCTTTGTGTGTCTATTATTGGCTTTTGATTTGTAATTACCGTAAGGTTTTTATGTAACATCTTCTGCATAGAGCAGTTTATATTAACTTGATGATCACTGAGTCTGATCCCATTCTTTACTCCTCTCCCTCTCAAATTTTAGGTATAGAGCATCATACTTTATATCCTTTTATTTTGTGAAACTCCTGATTTTTGTAGATATACTTAATTTTACTACTTTTCTGCTTCCTATTTTTCTTACTCTTACTTTTATGGTCTTTTCTTTCTGCTCAAAGAATCCCTTTTAACATTTCTTATAGGGCTGGTTGAGTGGTCATGAATTCCTTTAACTTCTGTTTGTCTTTGAAACTCTTTATGTCTCCTTTTATTCTGAATGAGATTGTTTTCCATTGCTCTGTCCTCTAGGTCACTGATTCATTCTTCTGCTTTCTCTAGTCTACTATTGATTGCTTCTAGTGTATATATATATACTTAATGTTGTCAATTGATTTTATTGAAATAAGAAAATTAACATTGTCAATACAGCAGAGCCACTTTACTTATTTATTTATTTATAGTTTCAAGTTTTTATTTAAATTCCAATTAGGGATTTTTTTATTTGTTTGTTTTTAAAGAGAGCAAGCAATTCTTTTTTTCTCTTTCTTTTTCTTCTCTCTCTCTCTTTTTTTTTTTTTTTTTTAAGATTTCATTTATTTTTGACAGAGAGAGTGAGAGAGCACAAGCAGGGCAGACAGCAGGGCTCGATTCCGGACCCTGGGATCATGACCTGACTCGAAGGCAGACATCTAACCATCTGAGCCACCCAGGAGCCCCTAAATTCCAGTTAGCTAACATACTGTGCAACTTTAGTTTCAGGTGTAGAATTTAGTGATTCATAACTTACAGGCAACAGTCAGTTCTCATCACAATAAGTGCTCTCCTTAATACCCATAACCCATTTAACCCATCCCCCATTTAATCAATTCCCCTGCCCACCTCTACTCCAGCAATCCTGAGTGTGTTCTCTATAGTTTAGAGTCTGTTTTCTGATTTGCTCTTTTTTCCCCCTTACCATAATACTCTCTCATTCCATCCACATCATTGCAAATAGCAAGATTTCATTCTTTTTTATGGCTGAGTAATATTTCATTTTGTGTATATACCGCCTCTTTCTTACCCATTTGTCAGTTGATAGACATCCAGGCTCTACATAATTTGGCTATTGTTGATAATGCTGCTATAAACATCAGAGTGCATGTGTCCCTTTGAATAAGTATTTTCGTATCCTTTGGGCAAATACTTAGTAATGCAATTGCTGGATTGTAAGGTAGTTCCATTTTTAACTTTTTGTGGAACCTCCATATTATTTTCCAGAGTGGCTGCACCAGCTTGCATTCCCACCAACAGCTTAAGAGGGTTCCCCTTTCTCCACATCCTTGCCAACATCTGTTGTTTCCTGTGTTTAGCCATTATGATAGGTATGAGGTGGTGTCTCATAGTTTTGATTATTATTTTCCTGGTGATCAGTGATGTTGAACATCTTTTTGTGTGTCCATTTGCCATCTATATGACTTCTTTGGAAAAATATCTATTCAAGTCTTCTGGCCATTTTTAAACTGGATTAATTGTTTTAAGGGTATTGACTTTTATAAGTTCTTACATATTTTGGATACTAGTCCTTTATCAGATATGTCATTTGCAATTATCTTCTCCTATTCTGTAGGTTGCCTTTTAGCTGTTTTGATTATTTCCTTTGCTGGGCAGAAGCTTTTTAGCTTGATGACGTCCTAATAGTTCACTTTTGCTTTTATTTCCCCTACGGCATATTTTTATTTGCAGTTATTGAGTTCTTTGTCTCTGAGTAGTTCTTTTTTTTCTCTCTCTTTAAAAAAATATTTTATTTATTTATTTGTCAGAGAGACAGCATGCACACAAGCAGGGGGAGCAGCAGGCAGAGAGAAAAGTAGGCTCCCCACTGAGCAAGGAACCTAATGCAGGAGTTGATCCCAGGACCCTGGAATCATGAACTGAGCCAAAGGAGATGCTTAACCAACTGAGCCACCCAGGCATCCTTTCTATCTCTTTGTTGAGTG
Source organism: Mustela erminea (assembly GCF_009829155.1). NCBI lineage: Eukaryota > Metazoa > Chordata > Mammalia > Carnivora > Mustelidae > Mustela > Mustela erminea. The sequence goes on from NC_045614.1 coordinate 180,267,294, forward strand.
TCTCATTAAAGACCTCTACTCTTTTCAGAAGTTCAATGAGCATGTTTATGATGAGGTGCTCTACTCCTTTTGCAAATCCAGAGAGTATCTTTATGATGATTACCTTAAATTCTTTATCTGGTATGTTACTTACCTCTGTTTTGTTTAGCTCTCTTCCTGTGATTTTTGTCCTGTTCTTTCATTTAGGGCATACTCCTCTGTCTCTTAATTTTGACTAATTCTCTGTGTCTATGTGTTAGGAAAGGCAGCCACATCTCCTGCTCTTGAAAGCAGGCCTTATGGCCTTATGAAAAACAGGCCCTATACTGTCCTGCAGTTCAGTGTTCCCTGTTCACAAGGACTCAGAGCTACAGGGATGTCTCCTATATGTGCTGTGTATACCCTATTGTTGTGGTTGAGCTGCTTTTGCTTCAGTCCAGTCATTTGTAAGGACCCTCTGGCTGTTGTGGAAAGGGTTTTGCCCCCTGTTGTTAGTGGGCCATTCTGGAGCTGCCTTAGGCCAGAGTTGACTCAGCCCAGGAATTTGCCAGAGAGGTGGCAGCACCAAACTGCTGGACACGTTCTCTGTGCTGTCCTCTGAGAAGGGTTCATCAGCGGGCAAGACCTGCAGTCAAACCAGATGTCTGCCCCCAGCCCACTGCTGGGGCTGCAGTCAGACTGGTAATGTGGTTATCTTCCCCTGTTCCCATGGTAGAAGTTTTTGTTGGGGCTTCTTATATAATGCCAGGTTTGTGGTACCACTTTGGATAGGGGCTAGCAAAGGACATATTAAAGAAGGCAGATCTGCAGATGCAGGTAGGAGAGGTATATGCAGCATTAGGCAGGTTTGCTTGGGTTTGCTATAGGAGGGAACCTGGAGCTGAGGCTTGGTTGGAGAGGATGTGTCTACAGGGGAACACAGGAGTGGGGCTCACTCTTAGCAAATTAGGTAGCCAGTGTTGTGGCTTGTAATTTTTATATTCTTTCTATGAATGGCTTGAATGGTCTCTTTAAAACATAAAAATGGTGATATTATATCTCTAACTAAACTGTTTCAAGGGGTCCTAGAGGGTGCTGTATTAGAAGATTTAACACCAACTCTGTCTCAATGGAAAGTAAATTGATTGGATCGTGTCATTAAAATTAAGACTGTGCCTCATGGACTTTTTTACTGCTTTTCTTTTGATTCTCTCTTCTACTCCATTAGTTTCATTCTTAGGCTGACTTTGTTTAGCTGCAAATGAGACAAGGAGCTTCCTTCTTCAGAGGAAGGGTAGTTCCAGTCAGTTCTCATGAACTTTTAAAAAAACGGCTTTTAGCTTTGTGCTGACTGAGCCTTCTTTGAACAAATCCCTTAGGTAATTGCAGTGTATCGACTCATTTAGACCTTGGTTAGTGTCTCTCAGTGAACCAACCATAATAACAGGGGGTGTGGAATGACCCTGGTGGTTGAAATCCATCATGACCCACCTCTGAACTTGGACTGGAGTGAACCCCACTCAGACTACATAGCTGTCATGTAATAAAGATGCTGTGGGTGGGTGTAGGACAAGCAATCACAATACACCTAGAAATATCATAAATCTTCTGTAAAGGGCATCCTGCCTGCCTATCCATTTTTATCTCTTGTAGAATACTTGTCTGCACTGTAGTTTTATACATGCTGTTTTGTTTAACATTCCCTGAACACATCAGTCTGTTTATTGCATCTGTACCTATACTGACCTACTCTCTTTGCAGGGAATGCAAACTACTATTATTTATTCAAAAGTGCATGGAGGCATCAGCTCTATGAACTCATTTGTGATGCCTTATTTCCTAGGTAGAATTTGTTGATTCCTTGCACACTTCTCTCTTCCCCTTTGCTATATACCTGCCATACTGTGTGGCTTTATTGTTTTGCACATGTACACTGTAAGCTTTTGGGGGAAGGGAAGTCTTCTTGGTTTAGTTGCCTCGGAACCCTTCAGTACTACTATGATGTCTGGCATCATAGTGGATGGAGCTCATGAGTCATGAACAAGAAATGCCATTTCTCTAAACCACTTCGGGCATAAGTATATTTCAAAGAAGATAACGTTTTCCAGTGCAAAGCTTTCAAGTTTCCAGTTTCAAGTATATAACTGAGATCTGAAGGAAAGATCTACTTTTAGGTGAGGCAGCATGGATAGAAAAAAAAAAATCTAAACTATTTTGGCAAATAAAGAAGAAAACAGATGGAATCTTGGAATGGGTGGTTAGGAAGCTACTGATTTCTCATTCTCAGTTTCTTAAGTGTTGGGGAAGAACAACAGAAACCCCAGTAAATGTTCTGGGTCTCAAGCTGGCAGCAAACTTTTCAATAAGGAAACTGCAGCAATGATCCTTACTTGTAAGGAATAAATAAATATATTACCTCCATTTCTGCTGGTAACCAAAGGTTTCTGATTCTACTTATCTAAATGCTGTCCTCTCCCTTGCCCCCAATAGCAAATAAGTCATTAGATCCCATTCACTCCTCCTTAGAACTGTTTCTCATATTTGTACTTGACGAACAAGGCTCCTGAAGGGATAGTGAAGACAGAGTCTTTCTGCAGAAAAGTTATATTATAAAAAGGGAGACATTCTTAGAAAGGTATTGGGAGTCACAGGTGGAGAAGGTAGCCAGAATCGTGGGTAGCAGAGTTTAAAAGGAAGAAATATAATATAATAAATGCATTACCAATAACTTCATCAATTCCCTGAAACCCTCTACTATTTACATTAAGAGAATAAGACTTCAGAATTTTTCCTGGAGAAAGTAATATATCTATTTTCCAGGGTATTTGACAGTTTGGGAAATATTATATTAGGAAGTCAAGAACACTTCCTTCAAACTCTTATTGATGTGTTACTGCTTATTGAAATGTAATTTCTTTTTTTTTCCCCAAAGATTTTATTTTTTTGACAGACAAGTAGGCAGAGAAGCAGGCAGAGAGAAAGGAGGAAGCAGTCTCCATGCTGAGAAGAGAGCCCAATGTGGGGCTCAATTCCAGAACCCTGAGATCATGACTTGAGCCGAAGGCAGAGGCTTTAACCCACTAAGCCACCCAGGCACCCGAAGTGATCCATTTTTAAAAAATGCTTTTGATTACATGCCTGGTTTGGTATTTTAGTTGGTCATTTTTCAGCAAAATGATAAAAAAAAAATACTCTGAGGTTCTAGAATTAAATCATGTACTCTTTATAAATATAGTGAAATACATATATATATATAATGAAAGAGTGGACACATAATTTCACCACTTTACTTTAGATGAAGAAATTGTTCTATTTCATATACTTGGGGGAAGGTAGGAAGACATAATTATAGTTCTCAATAAAGAGAACCAAAAAAATCACTAAAACAGATGATTCCCTTAGTGGTTCTACCTAATGGACTGAGAAGATGTGAGCAAAAAAAAAAAAAAAAAAAATGCCTTCAGCTCTGTAAAAAAAGATACTGCATAGAGATTATTAAAAAGCACTTATGTTTAATAAAATAGTACTAGTTATGACTTTCAACATTGAAATTTTCCAGCTAAAAATAAATTTTCCTTGTGATACTGAGACAATCTGCATTCAGAGAGCATCATTCAATCTTTGCCTCTCCTTCTTGCCAAGTCCATTTCCCCTTAACATGTAAGGGCTCAATCCAATCAATATACCCTTGAAAGAGGAGTGAAAGTAGAGTTTAGGTCATTGTGATCTGCCAAGGTTTTGCCATACTGGGCATTCTCTCAGATGTCCCACTCATAGCAATTAAATATTCTGTTTTAACAAACATGATTATTAGCTTCTGAATGAACCTGAGTAACCAGGATATAAAATGAGATAATGGGATTAAATGATGTGGCATACAATATCCATCTTTCTTCTCCCCCAGGGTCCCCACACAAAACCCTTACACACTGATTTCATTCTTTTGCTATAATTCTGAAAAGAACTGCCAGAATATGATTCATGCTTGGAAAATTAATTTGTGAAAATCTATGCATGGAACCTGAGCTGGCCATGAGCTGCAATAGTGCTTAGACCACAATGACTTCCCTGTTAGGTACCTAACACCTTCCAGAATCTCAGCGAGGGCTGATGTTGTAGAGCTCTGTCAATAGGAATCCCATTGTTTTTTTCTGCCTATATTTTAAAACAGCAGGGCTAGTGCTTAATATTGACTTGGAAGGCAAGTTGTTTCTGTGAATAGATCTAATAATGTAGGGAATTTTATTGAAATACTATTGACCCTTGACCAACCCAGGTTTGAACTGCACAGGTCCACTTAATGTGGATTTTTTTCCCCTGGTAAATATAATATGGTACTGTAAGTACATTTTCTCTTGCAATACTTTTAAAATAACTTTTTCTTTTCTCTAGCTTATTCTATTGTAAGAATACAGTATATAACACACATAACATACTAAATATGTGTTAACTGACTATTTATGTTATCAAGAAGTTTTCCAGTCAACAGTAGGTTATTAGTAGTTAAGTTTTGAGGGAGTCAAAAATTATACCTGATTTTTGACTGTGTAAGAGTCAGTGCCCCTAACCTTTGTATTCTTCAAGAGTTGACATATATTTAAATAGAGCCATTGCCTACGGTAAACAAATTTACTTTTTTTTCACTTGAAAAATAAAATTTGTATGGAGGGCACGTATTGCATGGAGCTCTGAGTGTGGTGCATAAACAACGAATTTTGGAATACTGAAAAGAAATAAAATAAAATTAAAAAAAAGAACAAATTAATAAAACTAAAAAAAAAGAGGCATATCAACCAATTACAATTTATGCAGTTTCACTGGATCCTAATCTGAAAAAGAAATCAGTAGAAAAAAATGACAATTCAAGAAACAAATAAATAAAATTTGAAACTATTTTTCTGACTTTATTTTTAAAAATAAGACTTTCTGTTTTTCAGATTTCAGAAGGATGTTGCCACATATCTGAAGCCCTAAATCTAAAAATCATGAGGCATGGATATTTTGACTATTCAGTATAACAGCACGTTATGATATTCAATAACCTTAATAGTAATCCTGATTTATCAATACATGGTTAAATGTCTTCTGAATAATTTTTTAAAGAATGTAAGAATATATGTAATGCATTTTTAAAAGATGACCCTTCCAGATCCTTAAAAAATAAATCTCAGTGCTCTTAAAAGATATTTTAGAAATCTCACACAGTATTCAAAAAGACATTATTCTTTTAGAAATTGTAGGCACAGTAATGATCATTTAGTTAAAATCCCTAACTTTTTATGTCCAGGAATTTAAGTAACTTGCAGAAGCTTACACTGATAAAAAGTGATGGCAACTCAATTTATATATCTAGATCAGTAGATTTCCAAGTGCAATTTATTTTCAGCACATCACATAGTATAGGCAAGACTGTTTTTTTTTTCTCTTAAAGAGTCAGTATTTAAAAGTCCCAAATAATAAATAACAAAAGAAAAATAATTTAAAAATTTCAATTGTATCACTAAAGAATTTAAGCGAGGGAAGGAAAACTAGAGAATTATCTGAGCCTCTATTATATGCCAGTAACTGTGCCAGACAAATTTGTGTAATTTTTCAATTTTGGTAATATTACCCATATTTTCAGGGATAAAACAAATCTAAAACACTGAAGTGTTCTAATTTTCTCAAGTTCATTCCATTATTAAGTGGCACATCTGGAATGTGAAAGCCTGTCTTTCAGAGAGATTTACTGCCAAGCCTATATTCATGAATAGACACAATTAATGGTGACTTGTATTATGAGGAGTTTATGATGAGATATGAACAGTCTTATGCTCTGTAGTTCAATTTTCCAAATTGGTATCATATTTTCTAATGGAAGGAAGCTGATTGTAGGTATAACTGCCCACTTAGTACTTATAAATCATGAATCAGCTCTCTTTCTGGGAAGATCCCCTAAGGAATTGAGAGTAGCCATTTTGGAAAGATCTCCACAGTCATCTGAGGGCTATATCAATTATTGGTTGAATTTCCTTAAAAACTTGAAGAAAGGAGAAAGTTAATGGTGGCTTTTGCATAAGAAGTTCCATCAGGGGGTATATGTACATCTTGGGAAGAAAGTGCTGTTTACAATTGTATGAATCCTCCAAGTGGAAGCAAAATTAAACTATTGAGAGGTGCCTGGGTGGCTTAGATGGTTAAGCATCTGCCTTTAGCTCAGGTCATGGTCCCAGGAACCTGGGATCGAGCCCCCTATTAGGCTCCTTGCTTGGTGGGGAGCCTGCTTCTTTTACTGCTCCTCCTGCTTATGCTGTCTTGCTCTCTCTGTCAAATAAATAAATGAAATCTTAAAAAAACAAAACAAAACACAAACTATTGAGACTACACTAAAATGAAAAAAAAAAAAAACAACTTTTGCACAGTGAAGGGAACCATCAACAAAACAAAAAGGCAGCCTACCAAATGGGAGAAGATATTTGCAAATGATATATCTGAGAAGAGATATGCAAATATCCAGATATTTTATCCAAATACATTATCCAAATAGTATCCAAAATATATAAAGGACTTATAGAACTTTAACACCAAAACCACACGTCATCCAACAAAAAATGAGCAGAAAACATGAATAGACATTTTTCCAAAGAAGACATACAGATGGCCAACAGACACATGAAAAGATGTTCAACATCACTAATCATCACAAAAATACAAATCAAAACTACGATGAAATATCACCTCTCATCTGTATGAATGGCTAGAATCAAAAACACAAAAATAACAAGTATGGCAAGGATGTGGAGAAAAAGGAACCGTCATGCACAGTTGGTAGGAATGTGCAGCTGCTATAGAAAACAGTATGGACATTCCTCAAAAAATTAAAAATAGAATTCCATATGATTCAATAATTCCACTACTGGATATTTATTCAAAGAAAATGAAAACACTAATTTGAAAAGATAGACGCACCCCTATGTTCATTGTAGCATTATTTGCAATAGTCAAATTACGGAAGCAATCCAAGTTCCACTGATAGACAAATGGATAAAGAAGAAGTGGTACCGGGCAGCTGAGTGGCTCAGTCAGCTGAGCAACTGCCTTCGGCTCTGGTCATGATCCTGGAGTCCCAGGACTGAGTCGTGTGTTGGGCTCCCTGCCTGGTGGGGAAGACTCCCTCTCACCTTCCCCCCTCTCATGCTCTCTCTTTATCTCTCAAATAACTAAATAAAATCTTTTTTTTTTTTTAAGAAGTGGTATATATAAACATTGAAATATTATGCAGCCATAAAAAAGAAATCTTGCCATTTGAGGTAACATGGATGGTCCTAGGGTATAATGTTAAGTAAATAAGTCAGAGAAAGACAAATACCATATGATTTCACTATTACGTGGAACTTAAGAACAAAACCAATGAACAAAGGGAAAAGAGACAAACAAAAACAGGCCCTTAAGTATAGTGAACAAACTAGTCTGCCAGATGGGAAGTGGCAGGGAGTGTTGAGTGAACAGGTGAAGAGGATTAAGAGTACATTTATCATCATGAGCACGGAGTAACATATAGAATTGTTGAAATCATTTTATTGCACATCTGAAACTAATATAACTATATGTTAATTATACTTAAATTTTAAATAAAAATTTAAAAAATTAGAAGAAATAATAATAATAATGATCATTATTATTTTAAAAAGTAATGCAAGCTGGTGCAGCCACTCTGGAAAACAGCATGGAGGTTCCTCAAAATGTTGAAAATAGAACTGCCCTATGACCCAGCAATTGCACTATTGGGTATTTACCCTAAGGATACAAACGTAGTGATCCGAAGGGGCACATGCACCCGAATGTTTATAGCAGCAATGTCCACAATAGCCAAACTATGGAAAGAACCTAGATGTCCATCAACAGATGAATGGATCAAGAAGATGTGGTATATATACACAATGGAATACTATGCAGCCATCAAAAGAAATGAAATCTTGCCATTTGCGACAACATGGATGGAACTAGAGCGTATCATGCTTAGCGAAATAAGTCAAGCAGAGAAAGACAACTATCATATGATCTCCCTGATATGAGGAAGTGGTGATGCAACATGGGGGCTTAAGTGGGTAGGAGAAGAATAAATGAAACAAGATGGGATTGGGAGGGAGACAAACCATAAGTGACTTTTAATCTCACAAAACAAACTGAGGGTTGCTGGGGGGAGGGGGTTTGGGAGAAGGGGGTGGGATTATGGACATTGGGGAGGGTATGTGCTTTGGTGAGTGCTGTGAAGTGTGTAAACCTGGTGATTCACAGACCTGTACCCCTGGGGATAGAGTATTATGCCTCCATCAGAAAGGATGAATACCCAACTTTTGTAGCAACATGGACGGGACTGGAAGAGATTATGCTGAGTGAAATAAGTCAAGCAGAGAGAGTCAATTATCATATGGTTTCACTTATTTGTGGAGCATAACAAATAGCATGGAGGACATGGGGACTTAGAGTGGAGAAGGGAGTTGGGGGAAATTGGAAGGGGAGGTGAACCATGAGAGACTATGGACTCTGAAAAACAATCTGAGGGTTTTGAAGGGACGGGGGGTGGGAGGTTGGGGTACCAGGTGGTGGGTATTATAGAGGGCACGGATTGCATGGAGCACGGGGTGTGGTGCAAAAATAATGAATACTGTTATGCTGGAAATTAAAAAAAAAAAAAAAAATTAAAAAAAAAAAATAAAATAAAAAGTAATCCTCCAAGTGGGACCGATGTTGGTCAGGAGACACAGGCTGACAGTGTCTCTAAGAGCACCTCTATCACAGCTGGTTTAGCTCCTAGTTCAGTCTGAATAGTTGAGTCTAATTCTTGTTTTTGGAGAGACTGCCTGAAGGCAGTTTGCCTGATCTGTCTGGTTCTCACATGCCACCTGCTGGGGGAGAGTTATCTGTCCCATGGAGCATCAAAGCAACAGCTACAAGAAGAAGGCTGGGAAAGATATCCAGATGTATTGACAAGTGTTGATTAGCGAGATGTGGGGATGGGGCGTTCCCCTGTCCTTTCCAGTAGATTTCTTGGACAGTTAAGGAGAATGGTGATCCAATCATTGCCAGGTAGGCAATGGTAGGGGATAGAAAACTCAACTTCCAGGACAATTCTGAAATGCAGAAATCATTAAGATCCCTTCCTTTCTTGCACCTTCTTAGTCTAAGGTATGTATTTCTTCTAAGGTGTCAGGGTTCCTGCTCTCTTTTCACTGCTACACAATCTGTATATCCTACTATAGTAGTATATAATGTCACCTATTCCCAACCATCCTCTACTGTCAACTAAACCTTTCATCTAGAAGGAGCAAAAGGGATGAGGACATTCTATGAAATCTTCAGAGACTCAGTGTATCTCCTAGTAGGTCACTGCAGGGGGTTTGTTGTACAGTATGCTTGCTATATGGTATACCAAAGAGTATTTATTCTTACATTCTAAAACCATGTGCATTTAACAAGAGAACTCAGGTGGCTGGGCCAGAATTCAGTTTGAATCCCTTAAGGCCCCTTTTGGTTCAGCTGTCCCTCTCGGAGAAGTACTAGCTCATCAAGCCTGGGTTTTTTATTAAGGAAGAGAAAAGACCACGAGACTCAGGGTTCATCGGATTGGAATCCCAAATTTTCAACGTACACCACCCTCCCCATCACCACCACCATTTTCATCATGATCTTTTGATGCTCTTTGAACGACCAACCCACCTTACTTGGGTGGAGGCAGTGAGGGAAATACAATAAGAAATCTTTCTGAGGGGCACCTGGGTGACTCAATCAGTTAAGCATCTGCCTTTGGCTCAGGTCATGATCCCGGGGTCCTGGGATCGAGTCCCACATCAGGCCCCGTGCTCAGCAGGGAGCCTGCTTCTCCTTCTGCCTGCTATTCCCTCTGCTTATGCTCTATCTCTCTCTCTGACAAATAAATAAATAAAATCTTAAAAAAAAAATAAATCTTTTTGAGTTGATTTTTAAGAGACCTTTCCAATGCTCCAAAATACTAGACGCCTTAGGATGGGAGGCAGTGTGGAAGATCCATCAAATACCTATCAGAGCATTGTCAAAATTGTTGAATGACTTTTGTGATAAAAGGAGCACCATTGTCAGACTACGAATGATTCAGACAGTCAAACACATAATAAAGATTAATTTCTGGCACCACAATGGTGTGACTAGAGTCAGCTGCCTGGATTGGGACAGCGATTCCACAATCTAGAAAATGTGCCCGCATTAGTGAGGCACCATTAGTAGCCTCGATGAGAGTGTCAGGGACTAATATAATTAACCTGCATACACTGGATGGGGGCCAAGTCCCATTTAATTTGGTCCCTCCCACTCTGAGACAATAGGCCAACTGTTGGCAAGAGTGTGGGATGTGGTGGTAGCCTCCGCATCAGGAACACAGTGTCCTTTACCCTGTGCCCAGCCCATGACATTAGATAGACGGCCACATCCCGTGACGGTGATCAGTCTAGGCAGGGACGGTGGCAGTCTGTGCGGAGCAGACTTGGTGAGCAGTGTGATTCTAACTGGCCTCATCAGAGAAGAAAGCTTCATCCTGGCCATCTGGACAAGTGGCCCAGACAGTCTGATGAGCAGCCTCATTTTTATACTCCATGGCCCCGAAGAAGGGTGTCTTTCATTAAACAGTCCGTAGTTTTCCATGTGGCTGACCAAACCTCTAGGCCTTTTGCAGCAACTCGAGTCGGTGAAAACATAACAGAGTTCATCAAGGGGAATATTTGTCTGCGTTATGAGAACAGTTTGAGATCTGCCCATGCAGTAGAATAAACACAGTCCTCTTCAGTTCAGCACAGCTGGTGGGGAGGTGGAACCCGCAGGAGCCCTGTGCTCACTGTCAGGTTTCCGATTCGCAGAGCCGCAGGAAACAGGCCCGCGGTGGGGACTCTCAGGGACAGAAGGACTCACTGAGCAGGCGGCTCCCCTTCAGGCAATGGAGTGGGGGGAATGAAGAGTCCTTCACAGGTGCAGCTGCCGCTCTCTCACGGAAAGCGAAGATGCTGCTGGGGCCAGGATGCACAGGCCATTTCGACTTGACAAGTGAGGCTTGTTGAACATGCTTCATCTTGTCAGTCAGGGCTGGTGTGTGTTTGACTTTCATTGGATCAGACCCCAACGGAACCGTCCTCCCTTTACATTCTCTGCCCTTAAATACAGCCCACCCCAAACCCTCAGTGGACTTGCCTGTAGCTCGCTGCAGTTGGCATGTCCCAAAAAGCACTTCCTCTGCTCTTCCTGAATGAATTCGGGTTTTTTGGAGCTTTCCTCAGTTTACCTTCTTATTTAGGTTGTCAAATCTCACAAGACTGTCCTGCCTCTCCTCGACTTCAGACACAAACCCACCTGTACTTCTGACTGACTGGCTATCAATCAGAGGTTTCTATGACCCATCCCTCCTTGGTTCTGGTTAATTTGCTACAGTGGCTCACAGAACTCAGGGAAACTGTTTATTTATGGAATTACCAGCTTATTATAAAAGATTATAACTCAGGAACAGCTAGATGGAAGAAGTGGGTAAGATAAGGTATGCGGAAGGGGCGTGGAGCTTCAGTGCACTCTACAAAGGCACCACTCTCCCATCTCCATGCGTTCACCAGCCTGGAAGCTCTCCAAATCCCATCCTTATGGGTTTTATGGGGACTTCATGACACAGGCATGATTGATCAAATCACTGACCATCGGTGATTGATTCAACCTTTAGCCTCTCCCCTCCCTGGATGGGAAGTTCCAACCCTCAAACAACTCTGCTGGTTTCCTTGGCAACCAGCCCCCATCCTTAGAAGCTTCCCAATGGCACTGGATTAACATAGTAAAAGGTACTCCTTATCAGTCTCATAACTTAGAAAATCCCAAGTCTTTCAGGAGTACTGTGCCAGGAATGCAGACAAAGACCAAATACGCATTTCTTACTAAAAATCATAATATCACACGGCCCCTTACTCTGAATCCCTAGGCTGTTCCTTGCTCTCCCCAGGATGACTGCTCCCATTCCTGAACTTACCCCCACCCCCCAGGAGGTAACAGTGGGAAAGGCAGGTGATAAGTGAGTTAGACTCCTAGCTGCACTACTATTTGCTTTGTGAACTGAACACAGCTCTGGTCCTCTCTGGGCCTTAATGTCCCAAATCCGCCTAAGAGGGCAATGAGAGGGGCATATAGCCCCCCAGTTACAAGCCCTGTTTGCTTTTCCTATTCAGAATCCAAGGAACCAGCTGTATATGGTGTATATAAATGACCCAACATATACCTGCTGGCCTAGGATTGCCCTATAGTGCTTATTTATTTTAAAAATTACCCTCGGGGCACCTGGGTGCCTCAATGGGTTAAATTCTCTGTCTTTGGCTCAGGTCCAGGGTCCTGGGATCCAGCCCCACATTGGGCTCTCTGCTCAGCAGGGAGCCTGCTTCTCTTTCTCTCTCTGCCTGCCTCTCTGCCTACTTGTGATCTCTGTCTGTCAAATAAATAAAATCTTTTTTTTTAAATAAATAAAATCTTTTAAAAAAAAATTACCCTCGCAGCAAAAATTATAAGCAACATCTATAATACAATCTGTTAAAAAAATGTCTTTTCTCATGTTGACTTTAGCAATCTAGCTTCTAAAATATCTGGAAATAAAGTATTACTGAGCCCATGATTGTTTGGCCATGTAAATTAGACATAATTTTTATTGCTAATGATTTTCTTCAGAAGCATATCATGAGGCCTTTTTTTTTTTTTATGTCTTCTGGGGCTCTGGATATTTGCATTTAATATATTCATATTATTCTCTAATGACTAAAACCTGAAATAGGACTTTCGGTGCAGAATTGTATTATTATAATAATTGGGCCATATTTGGAATTTTGTAGTAAAATGGTTTCAGTTCAACACAGTTGAAAACCATATATGTGGTTCTGATATTTGATTCAGGGATTTCCACTGCCTATTGAGAGAGGAGAGTGCTTGCTTTCCTATCACATCTAGAGTTATTCTGCATATCCACTAGCTTGAAGTATGGCTTGAGCTGTTTTGGGGATCACAGTTTCCAGGAGGAAAAACAAGTCTTTGAAGAAAGCATTTTTTTTTTTTTTTTTTTTTTGCAGCAAGATCTCTCAAGATGATGGCAAGGAGTATCTCCTGATATCATACTCCTTAGTATGATCTTTCTGTCATGGTACTCAGCTAGCTGTGGCACAATTGCCATGTATATGTGACACATATATATATATATATAATGCAATAAGTTATATACATATGTCATGTAGGAATGTATGTACATACATGTGGCATGTGTGTGACATTTATATATAAATATGTCACATATTTATGACAACTGTGCTGCGCTCCATGAGTCAACTTAAACACACACACACACACCCCTTTTAAGGTATAGTTAATACATAATAAACTGCACATATTGAAAGTGTACAAAGTGATAAGTTTTGACAAATGTATATACCTGTGAAACTCACAATCAAGGTAAGAAACTCATCCTTGATCCCTAAAAGTTTCCTCCTGCTCCTTGGGAATTTTACCCTATAATCCTCCCTACTCCTTTCCCCAGCTACCATGAATCTGCTTTCTGTCACTATATATCCACTTCTACTTCTTAGAAAATAATAGAATGTTTCGTCTGGCTTATTTCATTCAGCACAATTATTTCAAGAGAAATCATGTTGTAGTGTGTAGGATTTTCACTTTTTTGCTAAGTAGCATTCTATTATATGGATATATCACGATTTGTTATTCTTTGCTCATTCAAATGTTGACAGATGTTTACCTTGTTTCCAGTTTTTGGCTATCAAAAAATAAAGCTTGCATGAACATTCATGTGAGTATCTTTATGTGGCCATATTATGCTTTCATTTCTCTTTTAGGATAAATACCTGAAAGGTTGAATCATAAGTTTAGGTATGTTTCTGAACTTTTTAAGAAACTGCCATACTGTTTTTCAAAGTGGGGATACCATTTTATACTCCTACAGCAGTGTATGAAAATTCCTCTTGTTCCACATCCTCAAAACAATTATACAGCTGGCTTTTTAAATAGCTGAGCACTGCTATCTCAGTGGGGTTTAATTTTGCATTTATTTATTTGCTATAGGTCTAGTCAGTTTATTTCTTCTTCAGTTAGCTATGGTAATTCTTGTCTCTTAAGAAGTTTTTCCATTTCATCTAAAATGTCAAATTTATTGACATAAAGTTATTCATAATATTTCTTTTTATCACTTTAACCTGTGGATTATAGGTTATAAAGGTTATAAAGACAAGTCTCCTACTCCTTGGTATTGTTAATTTGTGTCCTCTTGTTTTGTTCCTGAAAAGTCTGGTGAGTAGTTGTCCCATCTTATTAATCCTCTCAAAGAATCAATTTTGGAGAGCATCACTTTCTCGATTATTTTGTTGTTGTTGTTGTTTATTATTTCCTTGATTTCTGCTTCAGTTTTCATTATTGCTATTGTTCTTATTTTGGATATTTCCTCTTCATTTTTTAAATGAAGTTTCCTAAAGTGGTTGTTAAAGTCATTGGTCTTTCTGTGAAAGCACTACTGAAAGCTGAGTGGTAAATGAATTCTGAACTCTGGAAATTCAGACAGAAGACCCGGAAAACATGTCAAAGGCTATTCCTAAAAATGTAAATCGAAAAAAACTGAAATTCCTCATGACCCATCAGACCAATGTCCCACATTCTCCAACACACGGTTTCCCTTTATTTTCTAAGAACTGGAATAAATCTGTAAACATTCTAACTTTGCTGCATCAAGTCTGCAGGAATTCACTTTTATATTAATATTCCTCTAAATCAAAAATAAAGTTCTTTTTCCAAAGATATCTTGTTATAAGCCCTTAATATTGCATAGAGAAACTGTGATACAATTTATATAATTATTCTTTAATTCTTTGAAGACTTTTTATTTTGTCACCTCAGAAATATTTCTGCAAACATCTTTGTAAATATATTCTTAAGCATTTATTTTTATTTTTGAGTTGTTTGGTTAAAGGATAATTTATATTCTCCAAAAAAAAAAGTGTATCAATTTGGAGTCCCACCAGTAAGGCATGAGAAAGCAATTTTCATCCCATTCATTTGTCAGCAGTAATGCAATTCCACTTTCACTTTTCTAAATTGATAACTGAAATATGATATGCATTTGTTGTTTTAATTTGCATTTCCCTGAATAATACCAAGGTGGAGCATTTTGCCCTATGTTTTATTAGTTGCTTGGGTTTTTATTTCTTGAGTGGCCTATTCTCTTTGAAGTCATAACATCAGTTCGACTTTTTTTCTTATTAATATTGGTTTTTAAGATAGTGTTCCTTAATGTATAAGTACTTTGCTAATATTTTGTTATTTTTTTCCTTGATGAGTGAAACAAAATATAGTCCATCCACATACAATGGAATACTATTCTTTGGCTAAATAAATACCCAGAAGTAGGATTGCCAGATCGTGTGGTAATTGTATATTTAATTTTTTAAGGAAACTCCATAGTGTTTTCCATAATGGCTGTACCATTTTACATTCCCACCCACAGTACATAAGGGTTTCAATTTCTCCACATCCAGGCCAACACTTCTTATCTTTTATTTTCGAAAAATAGGCCCTATTGAGAAAACTTACTCGAAGTAATCTAGATGAGAAATTTGTTGGAAACTCTCTATATCTGCCTTTTTAGGTCTTTTCTCTTGGGTTTGTCAGATTCCCCAGTGAAAATTTTCCCAGTATTCTTCTATGTAGACACTGTTGAACGTCAGCCTTTTGAGAGTTAGTTGTTGAAGGGATATAGAATCAAATGTCATATGTTCCCTAATTTTATTTTTGGTTTAGAACGCAGATCTTCAACTGTGTCTAGCATAATTTACCAACAAAGACTCTTCATTATATCTTCTATAATGAAGAGGTTTCCAGAAAAAATAGTGAGGGTGAAGGAACAGAGAGAGGGAGCCTTATCACAGAGTCCGGAATGGCAGTCTAAATGCCATTTCACCTAATCCTCCTGACATTTTGCTTCCCTGCCTCCCCAGTTACAGAGGTATCTGGTGCTATAGATCCATGACATTTTTGAACACTCTGTGGTGTAAACTTTCTTCACTTGCTGAATTAAGGTTCGGTTTTCTTAGAAACTCTGTATCAATCGTCTGCTCTCACCTTCATTTTCTGTTGCCCCCTTTGCTATCCCTCACTGCTTATCAGGTTATGCTTTTAAAATCTCTTTACTGTGGATTTATTGGATTTTTAAGAGAAAGTGCTATTATAATGCCTTTTAGTGCAGAATTTCAAAGTTCAATTTAAATGCCACAATGTTATCCATGGAAATCTGGAGAACATTAGTTCCCTCCAATTTGCTCTGAAAGATGCCTGCTGCACATTCACAATGTTGACTTGATTTCTGTTTCTGTATATCAAGAGTGTTCCTTTTCACTTTATCTAAGCACTCAGTGACCCTGGCACTGCCTCTGCATTCCACCCATGCTGTGGAGTCGGACAGGGCTGGGTCTCACCACCATGCAGGAAGACTCTCCTGACTTAGCTTTGATGAGCAGAAGAATCCTTCTTGGAGTTAATGTATGGCTGACATCACTCTTCCTCTGTAAGTCTTTTATAGAGACTCCTGGCCGCAGTAGCTCAGGGTGCTCCTAATCAGTCATTTCATTTTCAGTGCAACATAAGTGTACAAGCTTAGGACAAATAACTCTGAGTGTTAGAACTTCAGATATTAGTTTGCTGGAAACTGTGAGGTGAAAGTCATAGCAATAGCTTTCAAATTATGGAATACAAGCGACAACTGAGGCTTTTTCTAAGAACATCTTAGAAAAAGATGATTTGCACATGAATGTGTGTGTGTGTGTGTGTGTGTGTGTGTGTGTACAGGCATGCAGACTTTAGCCTAAGTGGGAGGGTTTCCCTTTCTATTTGTATGAGCTTTTGGATATCAATACAAATTTGTTAGTTTTTTTTTTTTTAATCTGCTCCATGTCGATTGCATAGTTTCATGCAATACCATGTCTCATACACACACAATAAACACACACACATATATATACACGCTATATATCAGTATAATATTATGTATATTTATATAAAATCTGATCAATTGGACATATGTAGGGAATATTATGGGTGCTTATTAAGCTATATCTCAATAATTAATTGGGACTATTGTAGTTTCTATTATTTAGATTTGTTTTCTCACTCATCCTCAACTGAGTTCTATAAAGTGCAGAGGAGTTATAACTAAAGCTCTCAAAAATTTTGATGCATAAGCATCAAGGTTTTGAGTTCTTAACAGAGTGGAAAACACAGGTCAGAGAGTTCTCCTGACATTGAGCACAGTCTTCTCAGTGTCTCTGGAAGTGTCCTTCTAGAACTGTGGCCCAACTAGGAAGAGCAATGGCACCAGCTAGCAGGAACTGGTTGGACTGTACAAGAATTGTGAGCCCTCTGGAAACCGCAGAATAATTGAGCTTAGAGATGGAATGAGGGCTGAGCCATTTTTATATTGCTGAAATTCTTGTATTACCAGGTAGAGGTAAGAATCGGTAAATTTGAATTATTATTAGAAATGCAATGTCATCTATATGACTAGGTTGAGGAAGTTCCAGTTATGCAAAAGAGAAATATGCTTATTAGTTATAAGTACCCTTTTCCTTGGATGACAATATTTCTTTCAATAGGGAATATCTTATACATAAGGTATCATACTACAGGGCTTAACAAATAATTTTTTTTGCTATTTTTTTGGTTTGTTCTTTCACTTTATTTTTAGTAAACTTTTACTTCAGTTTAGTTTTTTCTTTTATCTTAATTTTATCACTGCCTAAGAATATTTAAAATTCTTCTCAGGATTATAGTATGAAGTATAAAATAGCTAAATAACTATTTTCTGTATAATATATAATTTATAAATGAAATATGAAAGATACTATTTGTAGTAACATAAAAAATACTAACTGCCTAAGAGGAAATCTAATAAAACATTACAAAAATTTTACAGAGAAAGCATGTTGAAAAAAGTTAAAGTCTATGTTCTAATGTTTTAATGTAATCTTAATGTTCTTAGCTTCCACTGTACAAAGCAAGAAAATGAAAAGTCAATTCTAAAAAAAAAAAAAAAAGTAGAAGAAAAAAATTAGCAACTCATTCTCCAAAATTTTTCCCTGAGGCGCTGTTTCGTGCTGCTGTAGTATTTGAATATCGAGCATATATCTGAAAATTTAGAAAATTCTCTTCATATTGCGGTCATCGTCCCTTCCCTCTCCTTCCCACGCAGACATAGAGGTGGTGACACGCTAGGAACTCCCTCTGAAAATCTCCAAGTTCTCCGTCAGTCCAGGTGCCCAAGTCAGAGCACAAACAGATCATGAAGATGAGAGAAGGTATCAGAGTGTGATTTCTCTTTCTGCCTATATATCCTTTTAACATGCATCTCCCACCATGACATCTTTGATATAATTCTCTCTAGAAGCACAGAAACATTGTTATCACGTTAGCCATGCATGTAGTAATCCAGCTGCTTATGCTACATCCGTATTTGCTTTGAGATATTTTTGAAATGGTCAACTTTTTAATTTTTAAAAAACGTAATGTAGCTTAAAACCCAGCAATGTATAGTGATTTATTTACCTTAAGTCTCCTATTATGAGAAATTATGAACTCTATATTTGACTGATTTGGGAAATTTTGTAGAGACTGTCTAATGCTGTATATTATTTGATAATTCAAATAAGAAAAATTTACTATGAATGTGTTAAAGTTTGATTTTTTAATAACCAGACATATTATTTGCCATTTAGCTCAGTTCTTCAGCCTAATTAACACCTCCTTTCCCAGCAGTTTCCAAGCTAACTGTGTAAGAGCAAAACAGAAGTATTAAGCAATTGTTTTCTTTACGTAAAGGTTCTTTCTTTATTTCTTCATTCAAATGTTCTGTATATTTCCTCTTGATGCTTTGTCCCATATAAGTGTATAAATTACTTTGGGGATGAGAAAAAGATTATCTTAAAAAGAAACAAAATGATGAAAAATTCCCCTGATAGTTAAATTCATATCATTTCTTTGGTTGGTTAGGATTTTGGAAGTTTTTTTTTTTGTTTTGTTTTGTTTTTTTTTTGAGAATACTTTATCAACAATGAAGAAAATACTATTTAAAAGATACTAATTCATGACTTAAACTTGAAGGAAAAAGCACAAGAAGAAACAGGAAAAGTGTTATTCAATTATTATATCCTGTATCAATTTTAATATTACTTCTGTATCACTATATAATTGCATTTAATTTTACTTGGTAAACAAAATCATATTCTTGGTGTTTCATTGAGATGACTAACCATGCTATGCTGTTTTATTAATAGTATCAACATCTGTGGCCATTGTAAGCCCACCAGACAAATTCAATATCCAGATCTTTTTTCTGTTTAGGTCCTAGAATAAGCAAAGAGTGAGGACTACAAATTGTCATAATAGTTATGACCTCGAAATGTAAAGGGTATCTCACAAATGGAAAACAATAGCATTTAATACTTCCGGTTTTAAATGGTTTCAGGTTTTTGAGAGATGAATTTGGAGGAGTGGATGGTCTTTAAAGATAATTTTATTGGAAAGGTGAACACATATTTTTATTATAGATAGGCATACTGATTAAAAAAAGTAAATATTGAAGAATCCCACTGTGTGCAGGTATAAGTACACAATGCATGCTAAGTACATTGTAAATCTCATGTTTAGTGAGAGCTTGATTACCAAATTTTCACTTTAGAAAGTGTGGAATGCATTTATATAATATATTCTTGGGGTGCCTGGGTGGCTCAGTTGGTTTAGCATCTACCTTTGGCTCAGGTCATGATCTCTAGGTCCTGGGATCAAGCCCTGCCTCGGGCTCTCTGCTCAGCGGGGAGTCTGCTTCTCTCTCTCTCTCCCTTTGTCCCTTCCCTGCTCATGCTCTCTCTCTCTCTCTCTCTCTTAAATGAATAGATAAAATCTTTAAAAGAAAAAAGAAGAATACATTGTTTTTTTAGTCTTCTATATAGCTAAATGACGAATCATAGATAACTTATGTGAGTTTTTACTATAATACATTTGTAGAATAAAAAGGTTATAATTGATATCCATTAAACTTTCTAGGAAATGTATGTTAAACCCAGCTTTATATAGCAGACACTGGCATACAAAACAGTGCATTTTACATTTTACCCTCCTATCAGTTCAGGCCAGCATATTCTGAGGACTTTGTCAATTTAAATTTTCCAACTTTGACCGTCTCTGATGAACTCAAACCCTCCTTTGTGAAAGTCAGTCCTCCCAACCCAAGCACAATACGAGGGTGTAGTTCTTCCCTCAGATATAGATTAAGGAAGTCCCAGATAATTTGGACTACTTTTATTTTGTAAATCTGAGCTTAGGTTCTAGCCATAACCTTTTAGGGTCATATAATTTTTTCTAGAAGTGCAAAGGACAGAACAATCAGACTAAAAGTATCTGATAATGAAAATTTGTAGAAGTATTACTACTTGTTGCAACTATTTTTTTTTAAAGATTTCTTTATTTGAGAGACAGACTGAGTGTGTGTGTGAGTTTGTGTGTGTGTGTGTGTGTGTGTGTATACACACACATGGTGGAGGAGTGGGGAGGAGCAGGAGAGAGAGACAGAGTGACACAATTTCAATGAGACTCCCTGATGAGCACAGAGCCTGATGTGGAGCTCAACCTCACGATCCTGAGATTATGATCTGAGCTGACATCAAGAGTTGGACGCCTAACCAACTGAGGCACTCAGGCACCCCTACTTGTCCCAATTTACAACAAATGAAGCTTTTTTCTGTCAAGCTTTTGGCCTATTTGTGACTCCGTTTTAGTCTATCTCTCATGAGGTCATTCATTAGAACCCTCTTCCTATTTCTATCCCTACCGAACACCTCCAACTCCTAATTCTCAGCCTCTTCATTGTCTGCCTCAGTCATGACACCAATTTAAATTTCATTTTGTCGCTCTCTCTGGATTTCTTTGCTAAGATAATTCACTAGAGAATGCAATGTGGCACTCATTTATAGATTTTTTTCCCCCAATCAGTCTGATGTGTCCGGAAGAGATATTTTATCTGTGGTGGAATGTAGATCATTTGGAAAGCTGCTAAAAATCTTAAGCAGACTTTTTTCTTTGGACAGCAGAGCCATACTTCATTGGCAGAGAAATGTAATAAAACTCCCAACACCTGTGAGATGAGGTTCTGGAGGCTTGTTTCTGATTTCCAGGTACTAGGTTGACATTGCTGCACTCACTTACTTCCATCTCTTCTTTTCTCAAAGAACATTCGAGGTGGAGTGTTTGGTTAGTGTTGTTTTGGCAATTTTTAAGTGGAAAAAAATTGGAGGCATTGCATAAATTTTCCTTGAAAAGAACTGGGAATATACAGAGATAAATGGTATCTGTGGTAATTTTATCTTTATATAAATGTAATGAAATCAGTTTAGTTCAGCTCCTCAATTGTGAGTTCTCAGCTAATGGAGATGACTATCATTTTTAGAGAAACGAATTATTTTCAAATAAAAAGAGAAGATATGAAGAAAGTCCATTTTAAGTGTTTGTCTACAGTACACTAAATGTAGGGTAAAATCTTTTAGAATCACTGATTTTCAAAACTGAAAGGTTAATTCAGTAATGTAATACTCCCAGTGACACACTCTGAACCCAGCTTTATACATGCATAATAAACTCTGTCTTCAACAGACTCAACAAGTAGTCATGTAGTTGTGTCCTGAGTACCTTCAGCAGAGGGAGATTACGTGAAATACGTGTTTTGCACAGAATATTATTCATGGTATATGTACAGCAATTTCTTTTAATTGCAAGCTTGTCATTAGGAAAGATCATCATGGCAAAGCTGTGGTTTTAAAACTTTAGCTTGCAACAGATCTCCTATACTTAACTTAGCCAAAAGGTTAAGCAGCAATAGCAAATTACCTAACAGATACAGAACCCTGATGTTTCTTATTCAATAGTCCTCAAGTGGGGCTGATGTGAATTTCTAACAAGTACCCAAGTGTTGCTGATCCTGCTGGCCCTGGACTACACTTTGAGAACCACTACTCTGAAAGTAACTTCTGTGTCTATACTCATACATCAGACATTTCTATGCTACATTTGTTGTACTTTAAATAATTTGCCCATTTTCTCCTCCTCCTTTTTATTTTTTTTGGTGTTTTTTGAATTTTTCGTTGTTTGCTTATTTTAATCACCCTCTCCAGCCCTCTCATCCTGGATTATCTCAATCTCCAACTTTTGAGAGAGTTATATTAGAATGAATAAATAACATTTATTCATTTAACAAATACTGTTTGGGCATATAGCATGTACTAAATGTTGTTTTAGGCACTGGGGATATGTGATGGGAAAGATAGAAAAGGTATCTATTTTCCTAAATTATTTAAATTAGTAACAGTGGAAAGATAGGAAATAAATGAACTAAAATGATGATTTCAAATACAAAGCCAGATAAAACAGGGTGACAGAAATCAGGGAGGCAGGCACATGGAATGTAGTATTTTAGAGGGTGATATTTGAAATTAGTACCTGAATTAAAGGAACATAATTTCTTGTTTGGAGTAATAAAATAATGCAAGTGAATCACAATTGGTCTCTTTTATTGCAAACATCTCTATTTTAAATTCTCTAAATTCCTCAATCTTGCAATGTTTCCATTTTTATCTTTATCCTTTCCAAATGCCCTCCTGTTGCACTTTGTGAAAGATAGGAGACCCCTTCAGCTAAGCGATCTTACTGGAATTTTCTGTTACCTTTTTCATCCGTATCTGTTACGTAGTAAAGATGTCTGCATCTTCACTTACCTCACTTCTGCTTTCCTCCTATTACAGGGGGAG
Source organism: Mustela erminea (assembly GCF_009829155.1). Classification (NCBI taxonomy): domain Eukaryota; kingdom Metazoa; phylum Chordata; class Mammalia; order Carnivora; family Mustelidae; genus Mustela; species Mustela erminea. The sequence continues at coordinate 180,290,117 of NC_045614.1, forward strand.
CACAAGCTGCCTTCCTTTCACAGCTCAGCCAGCCACTGGTGTCACTTATCTTCTTTCCTGTCTTTTTGAATACTGCTCACCATCAAGTTCCCTCTTAATCTTTTCCTTTCTTTCTCCTTCAGTTTACAAGCACACATAGTTTCCTGTCTCTTCTCATCTATCTACTTATCAGTCTGGTTTTCTATCCATCCTGCCCTTGAACTTGCCACATTTTGTTACCATGGTATCCTTCTTTCTCCCACTTCCCCTAATACATTTGGAAAATGGAGGAACAGAGAAAATTTTGGAGTCAGGAGGACCAGTGTTTAGAATCCCACCTCTGACACATATTAGCTGTAGGAATTTAGGCAAGAGAGTTTCTACATTAAATTTCCTAAGCCACAGAAATTATTATGTTTCTAATCCATTAACTACTAATTAGCACGGCATGTCTTATAATAAATGTCGAGTGCACTTAATTTCACCCTTCTCTATTTGTAGCGTATTTTCCCAGTCTCATTTTCTTTTTTCCCATTTTCAAAAACTATGGTGGAGCAATCAACTTTTCAGTTTTATAGTCTTACAATTCTCTATCTTAGTATAAAAACTCAATGATTCTTTACCCCAAGAATGCCTTTACTCCCAAATTCTATCCACAGTTTGTTACAAGCACATCAGCTCTCTCCAAATTCCACTTCAACCTTTCAGCAGGAAGTACGTGTATCTTTTTTTTTTTTTTGAATACTGGTAGTGTTTATTTTGTCACTCACTCATTTTTGATGATCACTTTGTACCTTACACATATTTGTGTAGTTATTCTGGCTGCCCAACATAAGTTTAGGTTTCTAAAAAAAGAAACAGTATCTCGTTCATCATTATAATCATCCAAATACCTAGTCTGACATCTTCAAAGTCAGTGGTTCTCAAAGTGCAGGTCCAGCACCAGCAGCATCAGAATCACCTGGGTACGTGTTAGAAATGTACAGGATCAGAAACTCTGGGGGTGGGGACTCGCAATTTGTGTTTTAGCAAGTCCTCCAGGTGATTCTGATACTGGTAAAATTTGGGACCCACTCTTGTAGGCATTCAGCAGACTCTTGTTGAAAGGATGAATAAGTAAACAAATGGGATTACATTTAGTTGATTATTAAATAAAACATCTGACAGTTACTATAATTATTTTTGCTGGTAAATGCATTCTGTTGAGATTTGGACTCTACATCATGAAACATCTTTGAATTTTGGCTAGGAAGGATCTGATATGCCTTACTTCCTAGCAAGGCTCTCCAACATGCTGCTTCTCTCAAGCACTTTCCTTTAATTTTTACATTACTTATACACCTGAAAATGTGACTGCTGGAATGTTTTTGTAAAATGTTTACAAGTAAGTCGCTGATTTTAATTTGCTAGAGAGATAAAGGATATCCATAAGGGTCTCTTGAATATTTTCAATGGCATAGAATGTTGTGTAGTGCTTTGTGAATTAAATGTGCATATGACTGATGTGAGAAACATGTTAAAATGAAGATTTCATCCAGTAGGTTGCGGGTGGTGTCTGAGATTTACAAGCTCCCAAGTGAAGCCATGGCTGCTGGTCCAAGGGCCATGTTATATGAAGAAAGATTATAATATAATGTGATTTCTCATTTAACTGGCCAATTCAAATTGCTGTATAGAGAGGAAAAGACTTGAGGATTTGGATGGATTATTTATCTCCTGTCAGCTTCTCTTTATTCATCTATGAGTCCTAAATAACATATAAAACCTCTAGATGATGCCTAACACACAGTAAGACCTCAATAAAAGGTAATTATTAGTATAGCTCAAATGAAAATTAATGACCAAAAAAAAAAAAAAAAAAGGATTCTCAAAATACTATGGCTTCCTCTGGTAGTAGTGTCTCCAGCCTGGGATGCAACCAGTTAAACCCTACTCCTGTTATGCTCACTCTGGAATGTGAAAGCAATAAAATTGAGTTCTGCTGTCAACAGTTTTATGGCTTCTGCAATTTCAGCTGGAGTGCCTGCCACTGACCCGCAGCAGCTGAAATCACAGGTGCAACTTCCTGAAAATTGAGCCCTTCTTCTGGCAGCACCCTGATTATCAGTTATTCCTAATAGAAACAAAGCTGCAACCCACTGAAGGAAACATTGTGATTTCTTTGTTGTATACTTGAGGACTTAAAAAAAATATATATGGCTATCTATCTTGTTGCACATGAAGGTTAGTAACTGAGATTTAAATAACAAATCTATTGTCCAGAAATTTCTAATTAGCATCAGGCCTCAGTGGAAGAGTTGGGCATACTTACCGCACATACTAGTGAGAATACATTGGAAAACTGGTTACTTAAATTATAAAGCTTAATAAGATAGACTTCTTTTTGGTTTGTAAAGTCAAAAGCAATAAATCCAGTGGACGATTTGATTGTTTACTGAAGGAGAGTTACGAATCATAGTGATGAATTTCTGAGTGGTTGTCAAATTAGATCATATCCTAAGGAGCTGTTTAGCACTTCTTTAGGAAATTATAGACATTTAAATATAACAGCTAAATACTTAGTTTAAGCTACAGTGACTCATCAGAAAAATATATGCTTCAGATCCAAAGAAGAATAGATTTATCCCCAAAGGCTAATTTGAAAGACATTATATTAAATATTCAAGGAAAGATGCTTCATCTAATGTAATCTTATTATTTATGAAAATGGAGAAAGATCAGAAAAACAAATACTTTTTCTGGATTTGGGAAAGGGATGGGGTTTGGAAACAGAGGATAAACAGAGTTTTAAAAACCATCTTAAGTTTGATAATTATAGTCAAATTTTCACCGATTATTATGGAATGCTTTGAGTGTGTATTAAGTTTTCCAGATTTTTAAAAAGATTTTATTTATTTATTTGACACAGAGAGATACAGTGAGAGAGGGAACACAAGCGGGGAAGCAGGCTTCCTGCTGAGCAGAGAGCCCAGTGCGGGGCTGGATCCCAGGACCCTAGGATCCTGATCTGAGCTGAAGGCAGATGCTCCTAATTTTCCAGATTTTTATTGTGAGATTTTCAATTTGTTTTTCTATTAAAAGATTATTAATAATTAAGTCCTGATGTTAGGCTTAATTAAGACAGGTTTTCTTTTCTTTTCTTTTCTTTTGAGCTCTCTCCTTCTCTCTCTCTCTCTTTCTCTCTCTCTGTTTTTTTAAAGGATCCCACTCATTTATTTGACACAGAGAGAGGAATACAAGCAGGGGGAGTGGGAGAGGGAGAAGCAGGCTTCCTACTGAGCAGGGAGCCCAATGTGGGACTTAATCCAAGGACCGTGGGACCATGACCTGAACCGAAGGCAGACCTTTCACCACTGAACAACCCAGGCACCCCTTAAGACAGCTTCTGGTAAGTGTTTGGTTGAAGCTCTGCAAGAATTTTATAACTACTTCATGCCTCCCAAGTCTAGATTAATAAGAGCTAATTTATCACATTGGTGGTACATTGATTACCACTTCACATATTAGGTCAGCAGACAATGGCTTTTTGATAGCAGGACAGTTGGTGACATTTTAAAAGAACAAGGCACATTTCAACCTTCTGTATGACTTATTTAAATAAAAAAAGGAAAATCAAATTAGGACAGTTTTTTTTCTTCCCTTTAGTCACTTCACTTGACTTTAGCAACATGAGGATTAAAATGAGAGTTCAAAGTTTTTTTGTCATTTATATCTCTTTAACTCTGTGTCACTCATATTGGGAATATTTTTATTCTTGAGTTTTCATGTATTTCCAACATATTTTTAAATTAATTTTTCAAGTTTCTGGAAAAAGAGTATATTTCAAAAGGCGGTGAGGGTTTAAAAGCTCATTATGATTTCCCTAAAATAAACTTGATTTTGGTACTTCAATTGATTGTTCCCTTTTAAAAAGGTCTTACTCCAGATTGTTTCCTTACTTTTTATTCTTTCCCTGGCTCTCTTGCCTAATCTAGCCAACTTGACTTTTCTGACATGTGCTTCCTATTTAGCAGAAGTGAAGATGGAAACCTCACTGATTAAATTACCAAGGGACAGAGTATGTGGCTTTGGCACTGAACAACTTTTAATGTAGTCTTAGAGTTCCCTGACAGTCTCTGGGGCCGTGCTTGACAAATTGGTGCTTCTTTTAGGTCTCTGTCACCTATGAGTGAGCCTGTCAGCTATTTAATGGGCCAAGATTTATCTTCACTCAGGTTCTGCACCTTCATTTCCCCAAAGCTACAACCAGGAAACTCTAAGCCCTCCTTCTGGGCAGAGAGTCTGAATGTGGCTGTCTGCGAGGCAGAGATGGATTCAGAAACTTATAGAATTTTGAGGGCGTTCTTTAAGAAAAAAATACGATTATTTTTTCTCCCACAATATTACAAAAAGCATTTGACCAAAAGAACACATTGCTCTGTCCTCTCCTAAGGGGCAGTTGCAAATAAGGAGGCTTGAGTCATCATAAGCTTTGTTAACTTCATTGTAAATGATTTTTGGAGGAAGTGGATAGAAAATATAATTCCTGATTCTGACTATCTCAAAGAGAATACCCAAATATTTTCTGATATCAGATTGGCCAGCCTGATTCCATAAATATTATTTATAGTTGGGCATTTACTCATTCACCTACTGATTTACCCTTTAATTCAATGTCCAGGCAATGAGTAGGCAAATACCTCTTGTAGGAGTAAGTTGAATTATTGTGTCAATTTCATACAACCAGTTACAATTGTGCTCTTTAAAATTGCTTAGCAAAAGCCAATACAAGGCAATGTGTCTAGTGGAATTTTGCTTTTCCTTTTTCTTACTCCGTAATGCCACGTTTACCAGTTAGTTCTCAAGTGTGCTTCCAGTGGTGTGAAGGCAAGATGGAAAGTTTAAAGCGGGGCAGAGGACTATCCAAATCCCAACTCCTTTGCAATTGTTACTTTACCATTTCCAATTATAAAGGAACATTTCAAGCTAATGGAAGGGAAGCTAGAGAAATGAGGGACTAAAAATCCTTATTTGGAACTACTGAGAAACTTCATACAAGCTCACTTTTTTTCTCCTCTTAGAATACTAATTGCTCCTCTGGCTCCATTTTTGTATATGAGATTCAACAGTTAATTTCAGACTAGGCTTCCATGGATTATCAGCAGCAAAGTCTGCTTTATAATAATTTTTTTAAAGATTATTTACTTATTTGTCAGAGAGAGAAAGTGCATATAAGCAGGAAGAACAGCAGGCAGAGGAAGAAGCAGGCTCCCCACTGAGAAAGGAACCCAATTCAGACTGGATCCCAGGACACTGGGATCATGAGCCGAGCCGAAGGTGGATGCTTAACTGACTGAGCCACCTAGACATCCAAATAAATGTCCTTCTTCTTCTTCTCCTCCTCCTCCTCTTCCTCCTTTTTCTCCTTCCTCTTCATCTTTTTTAACGACTTTATTTACTTATTGGACAGAAAAAGAAAGAGAGCACAAGTAGGCAGAAAGGTAGGCAGAGGAAGAGGGAGAAGCAGATTCCTTGCTGAGCAGGGAGACCAATGCAGGGCTCTATCCCAGGACTCTGGGATCATAACCTGAGCCAAAGGCAGACGCTTAACCAAATGGGCCACCCAGACACCCCAGTAAATATCCTTCTTATATAAAAATGACTACAAGTTAAATCACGTATTTTTGTTTGCCCTTGCTGTTGTAACCAAGTACCAAAACTCAATGGGGGAAGAAACAGAGATTTATTGCCTGAGTTCTAAAGACTGTAAGTCTGAGCTCAAAGTGTTGCAAGGTTGGTTCCTTCTGAGGACTCTGCCTCTCTACTACCTTCTGGTGGTTCCTTGGCTTGTGGCCACAGAACTCCACATGACTTTTTCCACATGGAAAATTTCCATGTCTTCCTGCCTCTATTGTGTTTCTCTGTGCCCATTTCCATTTTAGGAGGATGGTGACTCATGTTGGATAAGAAGCCAACTCTTCTCCAGCAAGACCTCATCTTAACTAATTATATCTTCCATGGCCCTGTTTCCAAATAAGGTCACATTCTAAGGTGCTGAGGGTTAGAACTTCAACATATCGATTTGGGGAGGAGGCACAACTAGTAAAGGAAGTCTGAGCTCAAGGTAGCAACAGGATTAGCTTCCTGTGAGGCCTCTCTCCTTGGTGGGCATTTTGCTGCCCTCTAACTGTTTTGTCCTCCCATGGCTGTCCCTTTGTATGCATGTATCAATGGAATCTCTTTCACTTATAAAAAACACCAGTCATATTGGATTAGAGCTCAAACTTGTGACTTAATTTAATCTTAATTATCTTCTTAAAGGCCCTACTTTGAAACACAGTCCCCCTCTGAGGCATTGATGAATAGTACTTCAACATATGAATACTGGGGGAACAAAATTCAGTCCATAACAGGCAGTCTGGCATGTTTTTCTCCCTTATTAAAACCTGCTCCCTACCAGTGAAAATTTGGTTCTGCTAGTGTTGTTCTCAGTTGCTGTTCCTGAAAGTCAATCATGTTAATTATATTAAGTATAAAACAGTCTTACAAGATTTTGTCCACTAAATGACAGCTCATTATTATCAGAAATACAAAAATGAGATAGGAAGGAACCATTGACCCCAGGGAATTTTCTAATCAAGTTAGGAGATAAAAGGGAGGAGAAAACTGAATGAGACCTCTGAATGAATGTATTTTTTCCCAGTGGGTTAGGAACAACATTGTGATCCTAAATAGTGGTTGGGGTGGATGTTGGGGTTGAAAGTGTGAAAGACTCATGGAAGACGTAGCATGTCTTCAGGGTGCATCCTGAAGGGTATGTGGGGTTTAAATAGGCAAAGACCATGTCTTAATGAAACCAAATATCATAGAAATACTCGTAGCATGGAAAGCAAAGCAAAATTTCTGTGAAACTGATAGACCACAAAATAATTATAAGTACTTCAATGAAAAGTCTATATACTGTTGCTTATATGCATTTCATAACATAGAAGTTTGAGATCTAGTTCATGAACATTTAATACACCATTATAAATTATAGCTAATGTTTGTGGAAAAAAGTTACTATGTGCCCAACATTGTTTTGAGTACTTGAGAGTGATTAACTTAATCATTATAATAAGTTTATGAAGTAGGAACCATTATTGTTCCCGTTTTGCAATGTACACATGCACACATACACATGGTTTCTTTTGGATCCCAATGAACAGCTTCTTGCAGTGATATTTGTAACTTAGCAGGTTAGATAAATAATTCTTAATTGTTGTTTATGAAGAAAATAAATGGTTATCTGTGAACTGGTATTAAAAAATTAGTAATTGTAAAAGTATTTTACTATTTTGTTGAGGATTTAAGTTTGATTCCAGTAACTTTTCTTCTCTTGGGATATCTGTGGATCTTTTTCTCAATTATATGCCACTTCTGAAACATTATAACATGATGTTATTACTTTGCTAATTATGATGGTAAAGTCTACTTAAGGGGAAAATTCCAATCTATTGACTTAATCAGTTTATTCTACAATGTGTTCTAGCTATAACAGGATATTCTCTACACTTTAACTGAAACACTTTGCTGTGGTTTTCAAAATGTTTTCTTAGGTTTTTGTCAACAACTGGAATCCTCTTCCCCAAATGTGACGATTGCTACTGACACCACAATCATCATCACCCTATACCTGCCATGAATGTACCAGGTACTGTCTTTGGGATGAATAGGCTAGGCAGGGAGCAAAGCACTCCACAGATATTATCTTGTTTTAATCCTCAGAACAAGTCTTTGTTGTATGTATTATCATCTTCACATTACAAAATGAATGCTTTAAACACTATGCATACTACTTTTTGTAATGAAAAACTCCACAGTTAGTAGCCACCTCCTCCATGAAGATTTCCTAACTTCCTTTTTTAATGCTACCATAATTTTTTGATTACATAAACATTTTTTTTATTTGAGTTACATTAATGTAACTAATGTTACATTAGTTTTAGGTATACAACATAATGGTTCAACATATACATTATGCTTTGCTCATAAGTGTATCTACCATCTGTCACCATACAATGCTGTTACGATATCATTGATTATATCCCCTATGCTCCCCCTTTTATTCCCATGACCTATTATTCCATAACTGAAAGGCTGTATCTTCCACTCCTTTTCATACAGTTTGACCTATATCATCCCCCTTCCCTCTGGCAACCATAGTTTGTTCTCCATATTTATAAGCCTGGTTCTGCTTTTTGTTTATTTGTTTTATTTTTTTAGATTCCACATATGACGTGAAATCATATAGTATTTGTCTTTTCAGTCTAACTTATTCCACTTAACATAATACCCTCTAGGTCCATTCATGCCGCAAATGGCAAAATCTCATCTAGATATATGTCCTAAGGCAAGAAAAACAAAAGCAAAATAAACTATTGGGACCACATAAAAATAAAAAGTTTCTTCACAGCAAAGAAAACAATCAACAGAACAAAAAGGCAACCTACCAAATGGGAGAATATATTTACAAATGACCTATCTGATAAAAGATTAGGTTTCAAAATATATAAAGAACTTATACAACGCCACACCAAAAAAAACCAATCTGATTAAAAAATGGGTAGAGGACCTGGATAGACATTTTTCCAAAGAAGACCTACAGATGGCCACACCCATGAAAAGATGCTCAACATCATTCATCATCAGGGAAATGCAAATCAAAACCACAATGAGATATCACTATAGACCTGTCAGAATGGATAAAAGAAAAAAGAAAAGAGGTAACAAGTGTTGGTGGGGATGTTGGGGAAAAAAAAATAATTATGCATTATTGGTGGGAATATAAATTGGTATGACCACTATGGAAAATAGTATGGGGATTCCTCAAAAAGTTAAAATAGAAATACCATGCAATCCAGTAATTCCACTGCTGGAGATTAACCCAAAGAAAATGAAAAGGCTAATTGAAAAAGACATATGCACTCATATGTTTGTTGTATTACTTACAATACCCAAGATATGGAAGCAACCTCCGTGTCCATTGATAGAAGCATGTATAAGGAGATGTGGTATACACACACACTTCCACATGCATAATGAGATGATTGCATAGTTTTTAAAACTAGATTCACACTGCAATTTTTATTAATTAAATCCATTGATAGGTTTGATTCCACAACACTATTTGGGAATAATGAAGAACGATATTGAAACAAAACAAAATTCATGCCCCACTTTTTATTAAATATAGTTTATTTTGCCCAGAATATATTGGTAGCAAAATAATGCCAGAAGGGCAAATAAGAATAATTGGGGTGGAGAAGAGATTGCTATAAGCTTATAGATGAATGAAAAGGAATTTTTCATTTAGAATAAGAGTCATGAGAGGCATATTAAAAACAAAACCAAAAAAACCCTAAAAAAAAAAACCTAAATAGTAAAATGAAGGTTTCATTCAACTTTCAAAGGCAAGTTAACCAGCCAAAATGGGAATGCAAATTGGTGGAATGGGTTAATCAACTTTTTTCCTAAAAAAATGGAATAAAGAGAAAGCTGAACTTGACTTTAAAAGAATATCAATCAAGAGAGACTGGGATATATATGACTCAAAATGTTGATTTCAGAGAGGCTAGCTAGCCAGTCTTCTGTCCAACAGTGTTAAAAAAAAAAAAAAGAATATTTTCAATTATATCTCAGTTATTATGAGAGGTGAAGATGAAAACAACAAAAAATAAAATACCCTTGCTTTCAAGAAAATCATGCTCTAGGGACAGATATATGAGAATAAATCAATACGACAATTTCCTTATTCTTACAGGGAACAATTGTTCATTTGTTATTTTTCTAAAAACACACTGAAATTGAAAGTAATTTTCAAAGCATAGATTAACTTAGTAATTACAGTTGTTTTATTTGCTTATTTTTGAATTTCTCTGAATGTGTTTTTGATGTTCTTTAGGGGATTATTTTAACTGTTTAGTATTATGTGCTTAAATGTTTTGTTTGACATCTTTTTAACTGTATCTCTTAATTTAAATATTTAAACAGTCATTAATTTTAGTTTAATTTTATTCCCTTTAAATGATTACATTACAAAATTTTCATCATTGTCCAAAAACTTAATTAATAGTTTAATGTTCCAGTTTTTCCCCAGCAACATAGTTATTAATTCTAAACTCATTTTTTTTGTTGAAACTCCTATTTTGGTAGAATTTCATTAGATTATTTCTATGTTTATCATCAGAAAGACTGCTGCTAGATTTTCTGTGCATTTACCAATAAAAATATGGATTTAAAATATACTAATGTACAATATTTTATTTTTTTATTTTTATTTTTTAAAGATTTTATTTATTTATTTGACTGACAGAGATCACAAGTAGGCAGAGAGGTAGGCAGAGAAAAAGGAGGAAGCAGGCTCCCTGTCAAGCAAAGAGCCCGATGCCGGGCTTGATTCCAAGACCCTGGGATCATGACCCGAGCAGAAGGCAGAGGCTTTAACTCACTGAGCCACCCAGGCACCCCTAATGTATAAGATTTTAAACATTTCATCCTACTGCAGGCTTTAGATCCAAAGGCATATGAAGAGAACACAAACATGACAAAAATGGAATGAGTATCAACCACAATCAGCAAATACATTCTGCTCTTACCCTGTAGTTATTCAAGTGATGACTTATACATACTTGAATGAAATGATCACATATTAGGTTACTATTATCAGTGTCTTCTCTTCAGTTTAATTACTTTTATGAGGTCTCTTCTAATTAGCTTCATACAGAATGGGAAACAAAAGTTACAGCAAAACCCACAGCATCAGCACAAGAACTAAATCTTAAATCCGAGAAGAGAGAAATACTCCTCGTTCCAGTAATCTAAAATACAAATTCCAGGGCAGGTTGGTAAGCACACTGCTATCACTGTTGTCAGCTCACCAGTGCTTAGAGTCCATAGACCCACTTCTATTAAAAATAATGACCTGTTCACGGGGGTGCCACATCCAAACAGATTAGAGACCCTTTCATGGGAGGAGTGAATAGATTGTAGAATTGCTTATAACCTTGATCCTTTTTAGCCTTGAACAGTGGTGAGCTACCTGCATTGTGATAGATATTATGTCAGACTATTTAGGACAGAAGTGCTCTAAATCCTTAAATATTAGGCATCTTTCACACCCTTTTTGGCAATTTTCTAAATGTATGAACAATCTTCTGAAAATGTTATTGGTAAGCCCCAAAATAATATGCTGTTTCAAGAGTAAATCAAAAAATATTTTTTTATGTAGGAAAGATAGATTATTTGATTAGTATTTAATACTTATAACAATGTTCTGGTTCACATGTTTATAGCAATATTTAAACATAATATATACGTCCTGTTGGATTTTTTTTTTAAGATTTTATTTACTTATTTGACAGAGAGAGAGAGATCACAAGTAGGCAGAGAGGCAGGCAGAGAGAGAGGGGGAGGCAGGCTCCCCACTGATCAGCCTGATGCAGGGCTCAATCCCAGGACCCCGGGATCATGACCTGAGCCCAAGGCAGAGGCTTTAACCCACTGAGCCACCCAGGCACCCTGGTCTGTTGGATTTTTAAGTATGTGTGTTTATGGTTTATAGTTTCCTGAGTTTACTTGTTGTTTATGATGTCTGAACCTCTTTGACCATGACAGATAGGATGTCAATAGAAAAGAAATTAAATCATTGCAAGGTAGTGCCAGTTGACTATTTCTTATATCATGTTCAATCTGAAAGTTTAATTAATTTTACTGTAGAAATCCATGCTTGAGGCTTAACATTTTAGTTCTCCAGTATCCCTCACATCTACTGACAACCACCACCTACTCATCCAACCAAACCAATCAGTCAATACACACTCTAACTTTTGGTGTCAAGTAATAAGACAAAACAAGCCTAAGGAAATTATGGGCAGACTCTGAGGAAATAACAGAAATTTGAAGTATGTAATCAAAACTACTTTTACCTACTATTAGAAATTTATGACAGGATTCCTTTTACACATGGTTCTTATCGCTAGGAAGCAGGATCCTGTGCTAATGAAAACTTGTTCCTCTGCCATTTCAGAATATTTACAGCCAATGTCATAAAAAGTATCCTCTCCTTTTAAAAAGCTACATCTTATATCTGGAACAATCAATCTCTAAGTGCAGAAAAAAATAGTTCTTAGATTAATTTCAAGTATATAATTAAGATTTTCCTAGTTAATAGGATGAAAAACAATTTTTTTATTGAGCTCTTTAAATTTTAGTTTTAAACTCTTGTGCTAGGATTAAGTCTTTATTTGTTGTTTGGTACTAAATGAGCTCTTACAAGGAATTGAAAGTGGCAGTAATGGTTAGTCTGTAAAGAATTAATTCACTGATTTGCTCATTCAACAAGTTATTTTTAGCATCTATCACATGTGAACTATTCCCAAGACAAAAGGAGTGCAATGATGAAGATACCAGACTTGATTTCTTCTTTCATGGAGCTTATAATTTAAAGTAAGAGATAGATAGTATCTAATTTCTCATGTACACACACACACACTGTACTGTGCTAAAATGCTATGAAGGAAAAGTAGATGGTACTATCATAACACATAATAAAGGAAGCCTGACTAATCTGAGCAGAGATGAGGTAATGTCTAGAAGTGATGTTTCAGTTCTATGAAGAAGTGTATTTAAGGTGGACTCCAGGGAATGTGACAAAAGAAGGGAAGCACCTTTTCATGTGGAAGACTCAGCATGTGCACAGATCTTGAGCAGAAGTGAAGAGAGCAATGAATGGTATGGATGGAGATGGTCTGGGATGCCAACCAGGGGACACTTCCTGAAGGGTCTGTGAGATCGTACTAAGTATTTGGGACTTCATTTTAGAGGAATGGATGCCAATGAGCAAGAATATTAAATGACAAATCTGCATTCTTGAAAATAAAATATCTCAGTTGGCAAAGTAAAAAATGGGCCAAATCTATGTTTACTCTCCATTTTCTCCTCCCAGCAATCTCATTCCAAGACTGTGCATTCCAAATGTCTTCAACTATATTCCAGTACCACAGAGAGTTTTCAGAAGCATAAATTCAGTCATGGAGGATGATCCTACTTTAATGATCTACACACATACAAGCATTCGTTTCATGGTAGAAATGTCCCAGTGGGGGAGATCTGACCCTCTCTGCAGGTGGCAAAGATCAGAAAAAGCTAATTATATACGATATTTTCTAGGAATCAGTTTAATCCACCCAGTGGTGGCAGAAGCAGTGGGTGGTTTACAATGTAACAATATTTGGGGTTAAGCAAATTAAAGTCGGGGGCATTTGTTTGGCTCCTGATGTTGACAACTGGTCATCACTGGAGAGCCAGTGAGCAATTTTGTCCAAACAGGCAACGAAAGACTCTCAAGTAGGATGTCTGGATTTGAAAAGTGAGGGAATCTGGCCTAGAATCAGGAGATTTTGATGGAGGACATGAGAAAGAAACCAGCCTTCTTTGATGGATCAAGCAAGAAGATTAGTAGTTCCTTTAGCATCTGTAAACCTGCCCTAGTCCGGATACCTGGAGGAATCATGATTTTTCTAGTGGTGGTATTTTTCTTTCTCTCCTCAAACATAGCTTTCTTCCAGAGTCTCTCTAGATCTATTTCTCTCTCCTTCCATCATCCAATTATTTCCCTTCTCTCATTTTTCAATTTAATCTCTCCTCCTCTCATACCCTTTACTCCTTGCTTTCCTTGCTTTTTCTTAACCGAAAAATGGAATACAGGTGAGTGCTTTAAATACATGCTGTATTTATTAAAAACAAATTTTGTAATTTCTATTTGTCATTTGCAATTTATCAAAAACTATACTACAACATAATTAACATCAATTATAAACTTCTGTAGGGTCAACATTTGGGTCAAATTTATTTTTCTTTTAAGTCAAGTTTCCTTGATAGAAAAACACAGAAGTTTCTTTTCTGGAATAGAGTAATATTCCATTGAAATCTAAACAGGAGATGCTCTGTGGCATCATATCACAATAACAAAAAGTTGGATTAACACTGTTGTCTATTTAGAGTGGAGATTTTTAGTTGTTATCCAGGTAGTAGGTGAATGATAATACTGATTGATGTATCCTTAGAAGAAAGAAGTTGAGCAATGGTTGGTGGGAAATTACATTGATTATTAGTGGTGCTTACCTAAAAAAGTACTGGGTTTAGGGTTTTGCGTGGGTTTTTCTCATTAATCCCTCACGATAATCTAACAAGAGGGGAACTGGCATGTTACAATGTTACAAGTCGTGAAACTAAAGTTTAAAAAGGTCAAGTGAATTATCTGTTTCCGGATAGGCAGTTGGGGAGATAGGATTCATACTCAGGTGGTCTTCCTCTAGAGCTGGAGCCAAATTTCTTTGCTAATCTGGCTCAGCTGCCTCTTACTACTAATATATTTATAATATTGCATCAACTCTGCAAAATAGTGTAAATTGCAGATAAAAACATTATGTTATAAATGACATTGCATTTTCTTTGGAATAACTACAATATTCATTCCTAAACAATCCTTCCCTGTTTTTATTTATTTTTTTTTTTAGCAAAAATTAGTCTTTGTATCTTATATGAAAGTCTGGAAACATGAACCTCTAGCCAAAAACATTGTTTTAAATAAATAATTTAAGAAGAAAGATGGAAAGCAAAGCTACATTCAGATTTGATGTTGCATGGTCCCATTTCTATGGAATTTCCCAAGATATACAAAGCAGTTGTAAATCTTTTTATATGTATTTGTAGTAAGTAGCACATAGATTTGTGGAAGCAGAACCTGCTCTTGGTAAGTCCTTCTCATTTATTTATTATCGTCCTGCTCCATTACCGTCCTGCTCAATTACCGCCCAGCATAAGGTGCGCTGTTAGTTTACATGATAGGTAAATTGTTGGGAACAAGCCAGTTCTCAGAACTTGCCAAACCATCTAAACTGGCAATGGAATTTCTTGGGTTTCTAAAGCCTTCAATACCTTGAGATTGGCTGCTGCCCAATGCCCCTGCCGAGGTCAAATTAAAATAACCACTATGCCTCAAAAGAAATATAGGCTGTGTTGTGGAGAAATTTGATCAGCCTGCAGGCTAAACAAGGTAGAGGTCTTTGATCTCGTAGGTGTGCTAGCCTGGGGTGGCTCTCCATGCTAGCAGTGAACTCTCATTTTGCCCTTCTATTTTGGGTTCCTTCTCATCTCTAGATATCATTTGTTCTATGGGATTTCACATATCTACCATAATGTGGAAGAAATATCAAGAAGTAAAGAGAAGTAATTAAACTCAAGATAAGAATAATTTGAGTCTAATTCCACTTCAGTTTACTAACATCGATGAGTAGTCCTATAATAATCCCTCTGATTTTCAGCAACTACATTTATAAAATAGGGCTTGTAGGTGGTTCTTCAGAGCAGAAAATAAAGGAAATATACCTTACTATGAATCCCTTTATCATTCAAAAAAGTATCTGAGACATTTATAAAATAAATACATAAAAGATCAGAATAGCAATTGACAAAGTCATCTTATGAAAACAGAATGATTCCTAAGATGAGGACCCAAATGAAATATTAAGTAATCTATAGAAGTAATGTGTCATCAGGAAGGAACATGGACAGCTGTAGAATTAGAGAAAAAGAAAAGATCACAGAGGTACACTTTGCAAAGTTTTGCATTTTTATGGGTTGGGGGGAAAAGTGACTTGAAGTAGGTATATCAAACACTCCCTCTTTTCTACCCCAAATGTGTGGTTTGAAAGAAGCAAACCATTGAAATAAAGAGTCTGTATGTAGCTCTGCCCTATGATCAATAGGAAGAGTTGCTCTGACATGCTATACAGAAATTTTTGGGTCTACCTGATTGAACCCTGCAAACTTGCCTACATAGGGAATACTTACGGGGCAGCACAAATGCATGGTCTTTCATCTCAGATTAAATTATTGGCTGAAAATTTGGATTTTATCTATGGACCTATGATTATTTGGGTTAGCCCCAGTCAGCATCTTGAAGCCCAATAATACATCATTAAAGTGTTAGATAAAGGATAATCCCTGGCACATAGATGATTTATAAATATTTGTTGAATGAATGAGGTTAATCTAGTTTATTAGATTAAATAAAGGCTATAGAAGATGGCTGCTAAAAAAATCTTTATTAGTGGTTTATCTCAAAGTACTTGAAAAGACACAATTGTTTAAAGTAAGGAATTAATGCCTTAGAAGTTAGGATTTTTTTTTTTTTTTTGTAGGATTTTATTTGTTTACTTGTCAGAGAGAGAGAGAGCTCATAAGTAGGGGTGAGGGAGAGAGACAGGCAGAGAAGCTCCCTGTTAAGCAAGGAGCTTAGTGTGGAACTGGATCCCAGGACCCTGGGATCATGACCCCAGCCAAAAGCAGATGCTTAACCAACTAAGCCATCTAGGTGTCCCAAAGTTGGAATTGTTAATACAAATATATTCTTTTTCTTGTGTGAATGAGTTAAAAAACATACCCAGTCTTGATGAAATTTTATTTGAACAGCTTATAGCTGGAAAACAGTGTCTCCCAAAATGGGAACTTCTAAAATGAACTTCTAGCTCATTTTTACTTCTGTATGTCTTTCATTTAAAAAAAATAAAATATTGTTTATTGTTTCCCCCCATATTTTCTCATAGAAGGAAGCAGTATGTATTAGCACTGAACTTTAGATGTGCTATTAAGCAACTCTTCACATCTAAATCTGCCCCAAGATTTGCTCTTATATTGTTATATTTGTGCTTTCATTTTTGATGAAAACATGAGTTCAGAGCACAAAGCGTTTTGTTAGAGCTCAGAATGTCAATATATCAAAATGATGGAAAAAATTTCTGCCTAAACATTATATTTTAGTAATAGGAGAAAAATACAATTTAGCTACTTACGTATTAAAATCTGAAGTTGTTTACTATGTATCTATGTTTACCTGACTTCTTGGAATGTGCACTGTTGCAATTCATGCCATGAGGCAAATTGAGACTACTTCACTTTTTATTATGTTCTAACAAAAATAAATATGTAAATGAGTGAATCCCGTATCTTGTGTGGCAGGCCAGGATTTTTATTTTGCTTTCCAGGCCTGAGCATTAACCAAGTTAGGATAAAAGTAGGGGTTTGTTGGAAATTTAACTTACAATGGAGAAATGAGAGGTTCTTCTAGTATAATAACTTGCAGTAATTATGCAGGACAGAGTCATGTTATATAGGGCAAAACAGATTCTGGAGATGGACTTAGTGCCATGTTGATGTGTGTGGCCCCTGTTACTTTCTCTCATCTCTTGAAACTGGAAACCATGGAATAATAGTAGGCAAATGGAGAGAACTTGTGGGAAAGGGATAAAGGGAAGGGGTGTTCACCAGATGGACTCAGCTCCCTGATAAAGCTGAGCAGTGGGGAGGTGCATTGTAAGGAATGATTATGTTACTTAAACATAGGATTGTTTGATGATCAGTCTGGTGCAAACATGAAATAACACCAGGGAGAAGCTATGAAAGTGAAAGAGATTAATTATACTCATTGGTCCTGGAAGAGGGAGATGCAGCACACCATATGGGGACCATCTGGGAGGAATATCAGGGAGTCCAAAAGAAATGGGGACCCATGGACAAGTGCTGTTGTAGGGGTCAGGGTGGAGCACGAAAGCAAAATGCATGAGGGGGTTTTATTGGTGTATCTGAGTGTGTCTAGGACACAGGGGAGAGCAAGAAAGGGAACTTGTGGCAAGGTCAAGCCTTATCACTTTGCTGTCCCTGGTCACCTGGTTAGGGGCTGGGAGGGGGGGTTGCTCCCAACCTGCTTGTGGGGATGTTGAGACATCATGTAATATGAAGTTTTAAAAATTTGCAATACAGCTAGATTCCTGACATTTTATTCTCATTATTTTAAGAAAAAGATCTGTGTGCCTGTGAGGAGTGGATGCTAATTTTGCACACAAAGATCTATACAAACTGAAATAGGCCATTTGAGCTTGAAGGACAGAATGTTCTCCATATACCTCTGATCACCAAGTGTGACTGATAAGCAAACTGTAGGATTTGTTTTCATAAGGGAAGAGCCTCCCACATGTCTGATTTTTTTTTTTTTTTTTTTAGTTTAACAAAAGAAGATGATAGCAAATTCTTCTTCCATCTAAAATATTCTTTATATATTTACTCCAAGATACAGACAGATCTATGATTAAGTTAGACATTAAAGACTGAGCCTATAAAGTATTTTTTTTCCTAAGAGATAATAAAACCTGAAGATGAACTCCCTATGGACCCTGCATACAGAAAAAAGAACCACAGCAACCAAGGTGTTTTTAATGACTTAGAGCCCTGAGTTGGGCAATAGCTTATGGAATTTCACACTTGTTAGCAATTTTTTGAAAGCTTTTCCTTATTTGTTTTTTTTTGGTCTTTTTATCTGTAAGGAAGGAACGGACTTAGAGAAATGTTCCAGGTAATATTATATGTGCTGCCGAAGCGAGCACACCAGGTAATAAAAGAAGATGGCCAAAGCTACAAAAAGGTCAAAGCTGTGTTTTTAGTGGAATTCTTCAATCCTCTGGATTTTACTCTAATTTTGGATTCCTCTGTTACGGACAACCCATTTTCCTGATTAACATGCTGCTCTGCCCCAAATCTATGTCTTTGCCTACCCTGAAGACCTGTTTTAGTAATTCTTCTCTTTTAGAACTAATTCCTGGGATCCAGTCCTTGTCTTATGTAGCCCTGTTACCTTGGCTTCTCTTACATATACATATATGCATACAAATGTCACACTCCTAAACCCTCCATCATTTTCTTACGCTCCTTGTGTTCTACTGGTATAATAGCTCATCTTTCTATCTTATTTCCATCCTACCAGACATCAACTTGGAGAATTTTTAATCTTAGACTTTTTCAAATTCCTTAGATACTGGCCTATAGTTGTCTCGTTGGATTTTAAGTTGGATCTCAAATCAAACTTGACATCTCATTGTATGTTGTCTGCCATGTAATGTTTAATATTGGTTCATAAGTTGGTTAACTCATAAATTGGAGGGTATAGTGGTATCCTCTATTATTAGTTTTGGTTCTAGAAAATATTAAAAAATATAATCAGGAAGCTGGAAGGTAAACAAACAAACAAACAAACAAAAAAACCAACAACAACCAAAATGGATCCGCTACGTATTTTAAAGGATCCACTATATATTTTAAATGTAGTCCTGCATAATCAAATGAAATATTGACAGAGAAAAGCAAGACTCTTTGAATAGTTAAGATAGCCTAAAACTTATAGGTCCAGGTCAAAGGTTGCTTCTTTGAGAGACAAGCCAATTGTAGTTTAGAGAGATGGGGAGACATAATTCTTCAAATTTACTAGGGGTAACTGCCATTTGTTATACTTAATCTGCCAAGGACAAATCTCTGAGGGTAACGTGACCAGAACAGAATCCAGGAGTTTTTAGGCTGTTCTTTAGGTTCATCAAGAAGTTTTTGAAAACAGTTATTGGGCCTCACTTCTAAAGATTTTTATTTATTTATTTGACAGAGAGAGATCACAAGTAGGCAGAGAGGCAGGCAGAGAGAGAGGGAGAAGCAGGCTCCCTGCCAAGCAAGGAGCCTGATGCAGGACTCCATCCCAGGACCCTGGGATTATGACCTGAGTCAAAGGCAGTGGCTTAACCAGTTGAACCACCCAGGTGCCCCTGGGCCTCACTTCTAAAGATCCTGATTTAATTGTTCTGTGATATGAGGCACAGACAATGGTGGTGTTTTTAAAATCTTCCCAGGTGACTATTCTATAACTGTAGTTGAAAACATGTAATGAGCCCTTGGCAAAAGTGTTGAAGAAGTCCACTGTGTTTGTCCCCCCCACTCTTCCTCCTGTTTCTCTCGGACGTGTGGCAGTCTGTCTGCTGGAGTCAAGTTGCTCCAAGAGGCCCTGGCTTCCATCCTTCTGTGTCTGGCCACTTTTCAATCTCCACTCCTCTCAGGTCATGAGCACTTGCCTCTGCATTTGTGAATGGCAAGGAAAACTGCTTCTGGACCCAAGTTGTCTAAGACGTGAATAGGTAATTGTAATTTAACATGATTAGTAGTGTAGGAGATTCTTCTCTTCATCACAAATAAAAAGCCTCTTTACTGGAACTGAGTAGATTTGGAGACAGGAGGGATTGTTTAGTGATTCTCTATTCTAATGTTATGACTGGCTTTTTCTTTGTTCAAAAAGCTGTCTCTGAAACTTGGTTCTCTCCAGAGAGCTCACTTCCTCATACTGATATCAGTAACTGAGGGAGAGCAGCCGTATTTTCTATGTGCTTTCTGTAGTTGCATTTATTAGAAAAGAGTATATAAACAACAGCAACAATGAGCAGTTTAACTTTGATTTAGATAAATACCAAACAGAAGTTTGTTTAGAAGTTTTCCCTTATATAAAAGAAAGCAAGATAATATTTACAGCTATAAGACACTGGATGAATTTTTGCAGCATTAGATAAAAGAAAATTTTTGAGACTCTAAAAATTAATGCTTTAGCTATTATTTTATTCTGTTTACACCTGGGAACCAATAAAACTAATCATCTTGGGATTCAATAGAGGATCTATGTTGATAATCAGTACTCTGGAAACATCCAAGAGAAAATAAAATCTGAGAGGAGGTTGTTTGCTGTTTGTTTTAAGCAAATAGAATTACTTTTGACAAAGTCTTGAGTTCTTGATATCAATCTGCTATGAGTGAACATGTATGGTTATAGTCGTGGGGGAAGATATCTTTTTGAAACTATCAATTCAACATTGATCTCATGGGAGATAGTTGTCATATTGATATTGTAGAAGATAATATTCATAAAATAGATATTTAACTAGGAAATTGAAAGGTAGGCAGAACTTCACTGTTAAGAATACATAATATAAGAAATAGTAAAATATTCTGCAGTTGAGTGAAAAATACAAAGGCCTAGGAATTCAGGGCGTCTGGGTGGCTCAGTCAGTTAAGCATCTGCCTTCAGCTCAGGTCATGATCCCAGGATCCTGGGATTGAGCCTGGTTCTTCCTTTCCACACTGCTCCTGTTCTCTTGCTTACTCACACTGTCTCTCAAAATAAAATAAAGAAAGAAATATCTAAAAAAAAAAAAAAAAGACCTAGGGATTCAAAGATTTGGCCTAAGGTAGCCTTATGACCTTTAGTAAAATAACTTCTCAGTCCTCTATTCCTTTAAAAGTGACATTGAAGGAAATCATGCATTAAAAAAATTTGAAGCTCTCTTCGGAAATAAAGAATATAAAATATACTTGAGGAATTATAATAAATTTTACAACATTTTTTGTGAAGTGAAAACTTAAAATCATAATGACAATATATTTAGAAAACTGTTTTATTTAGCTTGAGTCAGAGATAAAGTGTTAACCTTATTTTATAATTTCATAAAAAAATGAAAACATAAACTAAATGATGTCAATTCAGGATTAGAAACAAAAAAGGAGCAAAATCAACCAAATAAGAAATTAATCTAGATGCAGAACTCGTGAAACAGAATTGTAAATACCACATAACAAGATAGTAACTGCCCTTCATCCTGGTAGAATTTATGACTGTAAGAATGGATTCTTTCAAGAGTATCGGACAGAAAAAGCTCTGAAAACTGATCAAGAATAGGCCCTAACATTAGGAAGGAGGAAGATGAAGAAAAGACATATTACTTTAGAGATGTCAAGATACAACAACAAATAGGTAACAAATGAGATAAAGACCTATCATAGAAATGTAACTAAAAATGTAAATAAATGACAGGGCAATAGTACGTATCAAAATTTATGAGTCCAAAGCAATACTAAGAGGGAAACCAGTAACTTTAACACCTATGGTAAGTGTCATCCTGAAACAAGGAGGGCAAACACAGACAATTTTAAAAGTAAGGAAGGGAACATGCTCACACTTAGTGTATTCAATTAAATAAGAACGAACCATGTATAGCTTTTCACACACACACACACACACACACACACACACACACATTAAAATTCCAAGTAGAATGTGAGTTTTTCCAGAAAGTCAGTAAAGAACATTGGAACATTGATCAAATGGAAAGTTTTTCCAGAAAGTCAGTAAAGAACATTGGAACATTGATCAAATGGAACTCAAAGAAGAACTGAAGTTGAACTCCATACTCCACTTCAGCTGCTATCCACAAGGCATGCAAATGAAGTTAGACAGAAATTAGATGCTGAATGACATTTAGTCTAATTAACTCTAAGGGGAAAACTATGGGTGATTTGGGGAGGGGTTATAAACATTGACTGAGGAAAATAATTTTAATCAGATAGGAAAGGATTGGCTTAGGTCTGTCAGTCATGGCTACTGGGCCCTATAGTTTGGTGTTCTGACATCTCTGATCAGGTAGGCTTTGGAAATAAATATAGGTATGATGTTTCAGCCACTATACTCAACAAAAGTGCTGCTTTGAGAAAACAGGAAACAAGTGGGAAACAACAGAATTTCCCTTCTCAGGTATCCGCTTTGAGAAGGTTTGGGTTCAGAGAAATCTAGCATATGTGTGATACAGATTGCTCTCTGTGCATCACCTTGCTTTAGTCCTTGAGAAGAACATTGATTATTGAAATCCCATAAGAAATGTAGTATGGCTATTGGTTAAATGTTAGCTAGAGGCAGTTCTGCTGGCATCCACTGGACTTTTCATACCAACAGCCTTTCTTGCATTGGTCAGGAGACCAACAGGTCAGGAAGTGAGTATGTCTATTCCAATTTTGCATTCCGAGTCAGAGGCGCTAACCACATGATGGTTTTAAGGACACACTGGGTTTACTGAAACCAAAACTCCATTGATCACCTGACCTCTGTCAGTCTTTATTTTGACTATTGGACCACAGTAGTGTTTTCAGTCCCCAGGAATTAGTGTCAGTTTAGAAGTCATGACCAGTAAGCTGAAGATGTTAATTATTCTACCTCTCTAATGAGCAGCTATCCCAGTGACCTTGGGAGTGTCACAGAAGAAGCTTTACAGTACAAATTTTTGGCATTGTAGTGGGATACCTTCAATCAGACCCTGGCTCCCTCTCATTTAAAGGACTCTACGTATGTAAACTGCTGAAGTCTGTGGGAATTGTGGAAGGGCTGTGACTTTCTAGTGTGGTGACACAAGTCTGTTCACCAGATCTAGACCTTTTCTTTGTATGTAAATTATATGAGATTTTAGCAATTGTCTATCTACTCCAGTTCTAGAGGCGTTATAATCAATTGGTCAAAGCTAAAGGTTTTTGCAGGTCAAAGGATGGCCTTAACTCTGGTGCTCCTTATGATAGCCATGTTCATCTTTATTGGCAGTTAAATGTCACCACTAAGTTTTTGTTATTCTGGAATCTCATCATCCCACCTGAATTCAGGGAGATTATTTTGATAATAGGAGCTTTTCCAGGATACTGGGGTTTCCTCACAAATGTATTTCTAACTGTTGTAAGGAGCAGAGAGAGTTTCTTCTGGACCCTTCCAGGGCACAGACTTAATGAATGGGTGAACAGACCTTCCATGAAAAATACAGTGCCTAACGTAATCTCCTTAAGCCTTTGGATAACTCTCATTACAGCAGAGTTTCTCAACTCTGACACAATTGGAATTTTGGATTCCTAAGATTTAAGATTCCTAAATTCTTTATTCCCACAGAAGCTGTATCTGTAGAAAACAAGAACTATGGACTATGGGTGATTATGATATGTCAATGTAGGTCTATGAATCGCAATCTATGTGCCACTCTGATAAGTGTTGATAATGGGGGAGGCTCTGCATGTGGGAGAGGGGGATAAAATTTTATGGGAAATCTCTGTAACTTTCCCTTAATTTTGCTGTGAACCTTAAACTGCTATAAAAATTCAAGTCATATTTAAAAAAAATAAATAAATGAATACATTCCTAAAAATAAAATGATAATCTGAAATTTATGTCCAAAATAATGGCCTAATAGACTGAATTAAAAAACACTTTGATTTTTTTAATCATGTGCAAATAAAATAACATTATTCAATTAATCTTTCACTATTATTTACTACTTAATGTGCATATAATGCTTCAAAGGAATTACTGGACAAAGTTGGGATACTAGAATTCTATAGATAGCTACAGGATAGCTCCCCAAATTTTTATAGATTTACATTTGTTTATAATTGTGATCAAATATTTTCTGTAAGTACAGTATTACATTAAATATTGCTCATATTTATAAAGAACATAGAGATTTGAAAGAAAATATGAAATTGTCTCTGTCACCTATGATAAGTTACATGGTATTCAAAAAATTAACTACCAGCAATTTTTAGAATAAGTACTTAGCAAGGTCTCAAGATACAAGATGAATATATAAAATCAAGCGTATTTCTATATATAAGAAGGAAACAATTGAAAAATGAAAAAAAATTATAAAAAAACCATTCTGAAGCTTTTAGGGCAAAAAAGAATTTTTTTCATTTTTTAATTTGGTAAAGATTTCTTAAACAGGACAGAGAAAAAAAATAAAAAACAAA
Source organism: Mustela erminea (assembly GCF_009829155.1). Lineage (NCBI taxonomy): Eukaryota > Metazoa > Chordata > Mammalia > Carnivora > Mustelidae > Mustela > Mustela erminea. The sequence continues at coordinate 180,314,588 of NC_045614.1, forward strand.
AACAGAAAACCAACTTCCTTAAAGTTATATGTCTGATTGTTAAAAGACACCATTAATAGAAAAATGAATAGGCTAGCTAAGGACTGAAAGAAAACATTTGCAAAACATATCTGACAAAGGACATGTATCCACTAGATACAGATATAGATATTTTATAAATATATAAATTCTTTAGCTCAATGATAGGGTAGTAAAAAAGTACAAATAAAAATGGGCAAATATTTGAACAGATACTTCCCAAAGGAAGATTAAAAAGTGGCTAAAAAGCAGGAGAAAAATGCAAACTAAGATCACAATGATATACCACTATATACCTATCAAAATGGCTAAAAGAAAAAAGACTAACCACACTAAATGTTGGTGAAAAGGTGGAGAAACAGTATCTCATGCATTACAAATAAAATTACATAATAACTTCAGAAAAGACTTGATACTTTCATAATAAGTTAAGTAAGTACACAACTACTTTTGATCTAATAATTCCTTAATTATCTATCAAAGAAAAATAAAAACATATGTCCACAGTGAGACTTGTTCAAAAATGTTCATAGCAGTTTTATACACAGCTGAAAACTGGAAACAACTCAAATAGCCATTAATAAAGGAAGGAATTAATACATTTTTGTGTATTTATAAAATGAGCTACTACTCAGCAATGACAAAGAATGAACTAGCAATACACACATCAACTTCGATGCATCTCACAGAAAAAATGCTAGAGAAAAAATCCATAAACAAAAGAACACATAATACATAATTCCACTTATGTGAAGTCCTGGAATATACAACAGCAATCTAATTTGAAAAAATTCAAAGAGCTTTTGCTTCTGATGGCTAGATTGACTGGGAAGGGACATGCGAAATTTCTGGGAAGACAAAAATATGATAAACCTATTTCCTTTATGGGGGCATCCATTTTTCAAAATTGTATAAGATTGTATGTATAAGATTTCTGTATTTCAATGGGTATAAATGCTAGCCCCCCCCCCCATCACTGTAATCATCATCATCATCACCACTGCTGCCATGTTAGGGAGTGGGAAGCAGGAGGGATCATAGATGAACAAGAACTGTAAACAAAGAAAACGTTTGTATTTGGGGGAAGGATACACAGGAATTTGTTACGCTGTATAATATACTCTACACCTGTTTAAATTCTCTATCATAGAATATAAAATACAAAGCCAAACAATATAAAATCCTTAAGAGAGGTAGAAAGAACTTGGAAGCAATCTCAATGGCAAAAGAAATATGCTTGAAGAAGTAAAGGAAAAATACCAATGCAAAACATTAACCTGAAAAATAATTTTGATTGTCTTGTTTTTTTCCTTATGTCATTAGGAAAGTCAAAGAGTAATTCCTTCATACAATTAACTTATCCCTGAGGCATATGTTGTTTCTTGGTATAGGTATTTATTGCAATATAAGGTTTCTTTTCTAACTAGCAAGTAAAAAAATACCATTCATTGTCTAAAATATAGAGGGAGCTCAGACTATCCCAGAAACAAATATTCATATTTCACAAAAATATTAGTGTTTACATGAAAGACAAATTACTAATAATTCTCTTATAAAGTTTTAATAAAGTTGAACAATAAGGCAAATAGACCCAACTGTATTTTGAAAAGAAACTTAATGATGATTTGATCTTATGTTTACTAATTTTCTACAGATTCCTATTAAATAAAAGGTTTTTTTTTTAATATATAAGGCAGCTGACTCTTACCTACTATTTAAATTTGTTTATGAATAGTCAATACTTTCTTCAAAAAGATTGGTCAAGTTTTACACATTATATTGCAGCCCTCAGACAAACTAAAATCAAACTATGAAAGACAGAAATCTGGGAATTAAAATTTATATAAATGGGACGCCTGGGTGGCTCAGTTGGTTAAGCCGCTGCCTTCAGCTCAGGTCATGATCCTGGGGTCCTGGGATTGAGTCCCACATCGGGCTCCTTGCTTGGCAGGGAGCCTGCTTCCTCCTCTCTCTCTTCCTCCCTCTCTGCCTGCCTGTGCATACTCTCTTTCTCTGACAAATAAATAAAAATCTTAAAAAAATTTATATAAGGATTTTTATGTAATGAAACAACTTGGAAATACTCTTTGAGATAAGTTCCCTGAACATTATCAGGACAACTATGTGGTATTAATTGTTAAAGCGAGATGCAGAACTATGTAATTTTACCAGACAGGGAAATAATTACTTCATTATAAAAATCAATAAAATACAATTAAAGTTAAATTACATTTAATTTCTTTTTGAAAATTCATCCTCAAATGATAACAACAAAAATCATGGTATATTCTCCAAGTGTTGAAATGGATTTTTGTGTGTGTGCTTTAAACATTGTGCTTGTATATACACATTTTTGTAATTCTAAAATATTGAATTATAACATAAATATCAATATCATTGGCAAGTCTGAAAACAATGCTGAAATGCTATAATGACAATTGCTAGAATGGGTGTCTGGTTTTGTTGGTAAACTCAGCATATGGAATATACATTGGGATTTTCTTCTTGTCAACTTTTCCTTTTTCTCCTTGGGTTATATTCCCATTTCTTATTTTATTATACTTCATTATACTTCTTGTACTTTATTTAAATCATGGAATTATCTTATGGAGAAAATTACTCTACTCTTCACCCTACTTTCAAGTAAATGTTTTTCATTCAAATTAATTTAATTTAATTAATTCAATTTTTAATACATACCATGAGGCAGATATTTCACTGTGTTTGGAAAACAGTGGTGAACATTTTAGACCCATGCCTTACTTTAAAAGCTCATAGTCTTACAGGGAAGACAGATTTTTAAATTATAAATATGTATTGCAGAAAGTACAATAAAAGGATGTTGAAAAATGGATGAGGGATGATCACCCTAAAAAAAGTTTTTCAAACTTATTTGGAACTCTCTGGAGGAGGGAGAGGATGACTGGTTTAGACGTATCTGTGTAATTTAAAGTGCCTCTGTGACTTCTATGTGGAGATGTTAGCAGACAATTACACATATATTTTGAGATCAGAAGAGAGGTCTTAACTAAAAATATTAATGTACTGATCAAGAGAATAAAATTTGGTTAAAAGGGAGATGTTAAAGATGATGCCTCTCTGGAGTTCAGTAAAGTGTCAGGATATAAAATCAATGCACAGAAGTCAGTTGCATTTCTTTAAACCAACAAGACGGAAGAAAGAGGAACTAAGGAGTCAATCCCATTTAAAACTGCACCCAAAACCATAAGATACCTAGGAATAAACCTAACCAAAGAGGCAAAGAATCTGTACTCAGAAAACTATAAAGTACTCATAAAAGAAATTGAGGAAGACACAAAGAAATGGAAAAATGTTCCATGCTCATGGATTGGAAGAACAAATATTGTGAAAATGTCTGTGCTACCTAAAGCAATCTACACATTTAATGTTATCCCAATCAAAGTACCATCCATTTTTTTCTAAAGAAATGGAACAAATAATCCCAAAATTTGTATAAAACCAGAAAAGACCTTGAATAGTCAAAGGAATATTGAAAAAGAAAACCAAAGTTGGTGGCATCACAATTCTAGACTTCAAGCTCTTTTACAAAGCTGTCATCATCAAGACAGCATGGTACTGCCACAAAAACAGACACATAGATCAATGGAACAGAATAGAGAGCCCAGAAATAGACCCTCAACTCTATGGTCAACTAATCTTCAACAAAGCAGAAAAGAATGTCCAATGAAAAAAGACAGTCTCTTCAACAAATGGTGCTGGGAAAATTGCACAGCCACATGCAGAAAAATGAAACTGGACCATTTCCTTACACCACACACGAAAATAGACTCAAAATGGATGAAGGACGTCAATGTGAGAAAGGAATCCATCAAAATCCTTGAGGAGAACACAGGCAGCAACCTCTTTGACCTCAGCCGCAGCAACTTCTTCTTAGGTACATTGCCAAAGGCAAGGGAAGCAAGGGCAAAAATGAACTATTGGAACTTCATCAAGATCAAAAGCTTTTGCACAGCAAAGGAAACAGTCAACAAAACCAAAAGACAACTGATAGAATGGGAGAAGATATTTGCAAATGACATATCAGATAAAGGGCTAGTATCCAAAATCTATAGAGCTTAACAAACTCAACACCCAAAGAACAAATAATCCAATCAAGAAATGGGCAGAGGACAGGAAGAGACATTTCTGCAAGGAAGACATCCAGGTGGCCAACAGGCACATGAAAAAGTGCTCCACATCGCTTGGCATCAGGGAAATGCAAATCAAAACCACAATGAGATACCACCTCACACCAGTCAGAATGGCTAAAATTAACAAGTCAGGAAATGACAGATGCTGATGAGGATGCGGAGAAAGGGGAACCCTCCTACACTGTTGGTGGGAATGCAAGCTAGTGCAACCACTCTGGAAAACAGCATGGAGGTTCCCCAAAAAGTTGAAAATAGAGCTACCCTATGACCCAGCAATTGCACTACTGGGTATTTACCCTAAAGATACAAAGGTAGTGATCCAAAGGGGCACATGCACCCAAATATTTATAGCAGCAATGTCCACAATAGCCAAACTATGGAAAGAATCTCGATGTCCATCAACAGATGAATGGATAAAGAAGAGGTGGTATATATATACAATGGAATACTATGCAGCCATCAAATGAAATGAAATCTTGGCTTTTGTGATGACATGGATGGAACTAGAGGGTATTATGCTTAGCGAAATAAGTCAATCGGAGAAAGACAACTATTATATGATCTCCCTGATATGAGGAAGTGGGGATGCAACATGGGGGGCTTGGGAGGTAGGAAAATAATAAATGAAACAAGATGGGATTGGGATGGAGACAAACCATAAGAGACTCTTAATCTCATAAAACAAACTGAGGGTTGCCAGGGGGAGGGGGTTAGGGAGAGGGTGATGGAGTTATGGACATTGGGGAGGGTATGTGCTATGGTGAGTGCTGTGAAGTGTGTAAACCTGGCGATTCACAGACCTGTACTCCTGGGGCTAATAATACATTATTTATTTTTTAATTTTATTTTTTATTTTTGTGCAACAAAAATGATTCTAATACATATGCACCAGAAGTTTTGAATGAACTTAAGTTTCCCCAGATGCCATGAAAGCTTCAACTTATTTCCTTTCCTTTGCCAATGGCAGTATTCTTCATTGTTGAACTCTTTTGGGGTATCTTTCTGACAAGGTTTCCTCTACAACAAATACACATGGATACACAAGTGTGCACAAGACCTGTGCTCTTAACTCCCATTAGCAATAAAGTCCCAAGCAGATGCTTAGCTGAGTTTAACTATAGCTGACTATTACATTATTTTTTAATTAAAAAAAATATGATGCTTGTTCAATTCTTAACTCAATCTCTCTTACGTTCATTACTTATTTTCTTACATTGTCTCAAAAGTGCTCAAATATATTAATTTTTGCCTACTTTTCATATGCCTAGATGATCCATAAACTTCTGGTTTTGTATGTTTCATATTTGTTAATGACACATGTAAAAGATCTCCAAAATATTGTGTCACACCCAATGCCTCTTACAAACCTGCTTAATAGTTTAATAATTTCTCTTTATCTTTCTACCTTTTTCTCTTGATTAGCACTAGCCATTGTATATTAGAAAGATAACTAAAAGACACCTGGGTGGCTCAGTCAGTTAAGTGTCTGCCTTTAGCTCAGTTCATGGTCCTGGTGTCCTGGGACTGAGTCCCACATCAGGCTCCCTGCTCAACAGGGAGCCTGCCTCTCCCTCTCCCTCTGCTGCTCCCCTTGCTTTTGCCCTCTCTCTGTCTCTTTCTTTCCCTGTGTCAAAGTAAATTAAAAAAAAATTTTTTTAAAAGAAAGACAACCAAAATGGTTAAAAGAAATGTCAGAGTTAAAATTTGTTGATTAAAATTTTCTAGAATATTAGTGTCATTTAATATTTCATTTATTTGAAAAAATAGATGAAAATGATATTCTACTTAGAAGGATGAAGTGGTAAGACACACATTCATGAAACAACGGGGTGACAGATTCAGCACTCAAAATCTTATGACTTGTTAAATGCCTTATTTTTCTAATATGTTCAAGTGTCTTAGAAAATTCCTTTTGTAGTTTCTCTGTTTCACAAAAAGTAGTCATTTTGTATCTAATAGGGAGGGAAAAAAAAATCACATTGTTGTAAGACTCAATGCTGTTATTATCTATTTTAAAATTCCAGCCAAACCAGCTGACAGATATTAAAAATAAATTACCAGCATGCAATTACCATAGGTAGATATTGGGTTGTCAAAAAAAAAATATGGGTGAATGGCAGATGAAATACATGGCTGATGAGGAGCTATTCATAAACCAGAATATGGTTCCTGATATATCATAAACGGTGTAATTATGACAACAGAGACACACACATTGAGAGATAGGCTTGTTGGATATTCATCATGTGAGGATGGAAACCATTCAGTTTATCATGCCTTTACTAAACAAAGTCTTACAGCAATGGAATATATTGTTATGCTTCTAGTTGTGGAAGCAGCCAGGGGACTGTGGGAAGAAGGTACTTCCTGAGGCTTGAGGCTCTATCAGCCCAGTTTCTCTGCCATCTCCACCACCTCTGACTTTCCCTTCCTGGCCATGTGCATCACATACCTTTCTTAGACACCATTTCTGTGCCTCTGTAGGAGTAAACTTGGAAGTGTTTCAGCCTTGTTTTTAAAACTCAAATTGTGATAGAAATATTTTTCTAAACTTTTTCGTTCTTGGGTCTCATTAGAAATAGTATAATCTCATAAAACACTTCTTCTCTCCTTTCTCCAAGCTGGATTCTTGAGAGAAATTCTTATTCAGACCAGAAAATTTTTTTTTTTTAAGATTTCAGAGAAAGAGAGAAGGAGAGAGCATATGCACATATGCATGGCGGGGGCGGGGGCGGGGGGAGGCAAGGGGAGGGAGAGAGAATCTCAAGTAGACCCTGTGCTGAGTGGGGAGCCTGATCCCAAGACCTTGAGATCAGACCTGAGCAGAAACCAAGAGTTGGGTGCTTAAACTACTGTAACACACAAGCACCCCCAGAATTTTTTTTAGAGATTTTATGTATTTATTTGAGAGAGAATGAGTGAGAATGAGCAGTGGGAGAGAGGCAGAGGGAGAGGAAAAGGGACAAACAGACTACCCAATGAGTGGGGAGCCCAACACAGGGCCGATGCCAGTCCCCTGAGATCACGACCTGAGCTGAAGGCACTTAATCAACTGAGCTATCTGGAAGTCCCAAGACCAGAATAATTTTTAATGTCAGATCCTAGTAGTCCTCCTGTTTTAAGTTTGCAATAAAAAATAAAGTCAATCACGTGTAGTATTTTTCAGTCCACTTATCTGAGAATACTGACCCAGTAGAAATGGTGATGCTATGCAATTCCTTTCCTCTACCTTCTTCTCTCTGTGCCTTCTTCCCACTGAAATTGAACTAATCTCAAAGGCAAACTTGGCAATGCCTATGCTCCCATGAGTAGATTATCTATAGAACAGAAGGATACAAAACTGTGTAGGAGGGAATTCTGAGTATCCCAGCTTTTTAATGTATGTAGTCTTTCGAAAGATAGGATGCTGGCAGGTATTGGTCAATTCAGGCTTTTGATTTACAATTCCCAGCTTTCTACTAGGTTGAGATTCCAACCTAATAGAACAGGACAACTGACAGTTCTTAGTATTAAATTTCCTAGAAAACAGGTCTTTTATTTTGTTCAAAGGTCTTTATGTTTTCTGAATTATCAAAACTTGTTTTAAATATAACAACTTAGAGTAAGTTCACTGCAATTCATACACACACAAAATGTCAAAATTGGGTAAGGCCAACATATTTCAGTTGAATGTATCTGACATCTTCTCTGTTCTTTATTAAAATGTGGAATAGTATGGTATAACCCCTTTGCACAAATATTTCAATTTGATATCTTTGAAATTGACCTCAAAATCATGTGGGACTATTGTTAAAAATGCATGTTTCTTCTTGCTTCTCACATCTTCCTGACTCATGAATGCTCAGGATGGGACACGGACATCTATTTTATTTTTAATAAAATTTCTCTGTAATTTTCTAGTATTTCTTAGTATTTACAAGTCTTTCGTCCCCTTTTGGAAAGTCCAGACTTGCATCATCATTTGCAAACTAGGAAATATATAGCTTAAAAATGGGATCAGAATTTTTCCTAGTTACCCAGTTCACTCAACACAAATAATAGGTGTCTTCTAATTGAGGGCACTGTAGTAAACCCCATATACATGAACAAATGAAGGGCCCATCTCTTGGGGTGAGGCAGTATCTTAGGCGTATAGAACAGAAAGACCTTGATGAGTTATTCTGATAATTTGACAGAATTTATATAAGCGAATATGATTAATTACTTCATGGTATACCTTGTGATGTTTTAAAAGATGAGATAATGTATATCTGTGTGAATTACAACTCATATACTTCTAAAGCTCTAGGGTATACAGGTAAAAGTTGCTGGTATTTAGGTTGAAATGCTAACTGGACAGAGTGCATTTTTATCTGCTTTGTACAATTTCCAGTTCAACTCAGAAGGCCAAATTTCACCAATGAGCAAGCATTTTTTTTTTTTTAAAGATTTTATTTATTTGAGAGAGAGCATGAGCACAAATGAGGGAAGGGGCAGAGGGAAGGAAGAAAGAGAGAGAATCTCAAGCTGACTCTGCTGAGTACGGAGCCCTTGCAGGGCTTCATCTCATGACCCTGAGATCATGACCTAAGCTGAAATCGCATCAGACGCTTAACTAACTGAGCCACCCAGGCACCCCAATGAGTGTGCATTTATATTCTTCATCTGCCAGGCTACCAATGTATTCTATTTTATTCTGATGACAAAGCACCTCAATCCCAATTACTGAACTGCTAAGTTGGCCTCTGCCATTTATTTTCATTTCCTCTGTAATTTAGGGATTCTGAATAATAATCAGAACAAAGTTTCTCTGAGGGCCCAGATGTATTGTTCAGTCAGATTTTTTGTTCTTACTTCTAGAGCTGGAGTTTCTCTATCATAGCAGAACATATCTTAGGTATTTCTTGATTTTAAATATTTTTCTTTAGAGGAGAAATAAAAAATAAAGCAAAGTAAAACACCTTTTTCTATGTTGTCTTATACTTAATATCTGAAGTTATTTGTGAAAACAAGACATTTTCACTCTAAAACCATTTTTGATTATATTATTAATGTATATGCACATGCACAGATATATACACAAGTTGTAAAGGTCCAAATAAACTACATATCTATATCTAGCCACACTACAACTTGAATGAAAGAATCTGAAAGTACAATCTTTCTTTGAATAGAAAGGTTTGGCAAATTCCATGACCCTCAAATCCTGTTGTTGTTGATTTTTTTCTTGAATTCCTTTTTAAACTTATCTCTCAAATAAACATTTTCTGTGGAGATCGATTTAGAATCAGCTCAGCATTGACCACTTCCTGTCCGCCAGTCACTTGTCCCATGAATATCAAGAAAAGTAAATTCCTCTTTATTTATATACATACTACCTGACATATACTAATATCTGATATTAGTATACAATTAATGTTTTCCTAAGGAAAACAAACCAAATGAAACGTTTAAAAAAACATTGCTCGCCACTATAGTTTCTGTCTTTCAGAAATGTTTTTGAGCATGAAGACTTTATATCAGGTCACACATTTCAATAAATATTATACCATTTGGTATCAACCTAAAAAAATTTATATCTTTGTCTTTATATGGACCACATTATAACATCTACTACGAGGAGTGTTAATATATATTTTGTGTTAAAGTTTGCATTGTTGATCACTGTGGCAATAATTTTATAATATAAATTGAGAAATCGATCTCTTTAGAACTTTTTAGCTCATATAAACCACCCTTTTTTAGATCCCAGCAAATGAATATGTATTCATTATATGTATTCAAAATATATGTATATTTACATCTTATATAAATATATTTTATAACATAACATAAATACATATAACTGGATATGTATCATTACTTTTAACCCAAAGGGTACATTTTTCTTTCATTTTTAAATATATCAACTCTTAATTATTCTTTTGAGTTTATGCAACATTATATAGAGAATATTCAATCATAATATTAAACACACTGGTTTTAGAATATATGAACACATCTCATGATTCTAGTTTCATTATTTTTTACATGACTACATAAGAAAGATGAAGTACCTTAATCTCTTTCAAGTGATAAAATATTAAATTCCAAGTTTTTTAGAAACCTACCAAACCTAGATTCCTCTGGTTTCTTGTTTAAGCTTGAAGTCACAGAATGAAATATTTTCATAAAAAATGTTGTCAGTGTACTTGGTATGCTTTTGAAACACTCTCTGGGTCTGTAGGCTGCTAGTTATTACTCAGCATGTTTGAATTCGTCTTTAACAGGTAGCAGCAACTTGACAAGGGCTCTGAGGCAAAGGGGGAAAAAAAAACCCTAAAAAACCTTTTCTATTAAAAATGGTCTGGAGTAAAACAATAAAATGCACCAAATCTGTATGCATGTTGACATCAAAAGGTACCACTTTTTTGTTTTTAGACCTGTAAATGTTCTTGGGGTAGGGAGAAGGGAGTGAAGCTTATTTCATCTTTTCTCAGTCTTAAAATTCTCCCTCAAATCTTTTTTTTTTTTCTTGTGACATACATTTTTTTTAAAATGGGATCTATAAGCAAACATTGGAGAAACCATTCGATTTGTAGCATAAATTCTACCAAAGAATATTTTTATTTTCAATTGTTTCTGGCAGAGATGCCTTATTTGAGAACTGGAGGTTTATTTAACATATCTTTATATTACGATTTTAAAAAATTCTTTCCCCAGGCATGCAGAGTAATTTTCTGTGTTTCTAGGAAAGTTTAAGAGAAGCCACTAAATTATTTTGAGTAAGGAAACCTACTTTTACATTTACATTTGGTTTCTCTCCTCTAAAATCATTATTGGTGGGAAAAACTCTTAAATTTTTTTGATAAAAATTAAACCAAAAATATACTCTAATACAATACTAAAATTAATAAGAAGCAGACACTTCTCTGCTTGTATGTAACCTCCCTGTGAGCTTCCCAGGTGAAAAATGAAACCTGTCCCATACTCAGAAGACAGGGAGAGACCTAAGAAAGAAGCAAACCCCTCCAGAGTTTTAGGTGGCAGTTTTCATAAGCAAGAGAACTTACGAGGCTTGTCTTGAGCAGCCACAAAACGAGTAGTTCTCACCTGCTAGCAAAATCTTAAAAAGTTTATATAGATGCGTAACTGGGTACAGTCATGTGCAACGTCTAGACGTTCTCAGCACCACATTGCTGTCTCAAGGCTATGTCTTGAAAGCAGCTTCGGGGAGTGGGGAAAGCAAGCAGAGTGTATATTTCAAGGACAGGGGAGGGGGTGAGAAGATTCCAATGGGCTCCTTCTCACTGGGTGGGCTGAAGGTCACATCCTCTGGATGACCTCCCTAATGTTCTCAAATTTTGAAACCTCTTCAATGTCTTAGGGGTGAACAAATGATGTGCACAAAAGCAGATTCTATTGATGAGAAGAACAAAGGCAAGAAAAGCTTAGCTTAGAGTGAAATCTACTTAGAGCTCGCAGCCCATTGGTAGATACCTGAGACATGAGGAGCGTCACATTCCTCAAGGAGTTCACGGCTGCCTTATGCCTTAATAATGCTTACACTTCATTAAAGACTAAAAGTAGGGACGCCTGGGTGGCTAGGATGGTTGTGTCTGTGTCTGGCTCAGGTCCTGATTACAGGGTCCTGGGATCAAGTTCCAAGTTCTGAGTCTCATCCGGCTCCCAGGTCTGCAGGGAGCCTGCTTCTCCTCCTCCCTCTGCCAGCGGCTCCCCATGCTTGAACTCTCTCTCTCTCTGACAAATAAATAAATAAAATCTTAAAAAAAAAAAAAAAAAGACTAAGAGTAACCTTATCTTAATAATAAATTCTTCAAGGTCCTGCACAGAAAAATTTTTTAGAAACTTACGTTATCTCTATTTCTGCTCCCTCCACAAAACTTAAAATACATGATCAGTCATGCCTCACACTTGCAGGTGCAGCTTTTTCTGCCCACGGGTCCTATGTCCATGCTATAATAAAGCCACTTTTTGCACCAAAAATGCCTCAAAAATTCTTTCTTAGCCGTTCGCTCATGAACCCAACTTCAAATCACATCAATTTTATCACTGTCATGATTCCTATGGTTAAATAACTTCAATGCTTTTTTTTTTTTTTTTTTTGGTTCTGCAAGTGTTCTGGTGGGTGTGCTCGGAGAGGTGTAGAATGGAGATTATTTTGTCTTTTTTTTTTTTAGCCTTATGAAGTATACTATTTATAAAGTTCTATATTATTATGGGTATGATTTTTTTCTATCAGTTTCTAAGATTTCTCAAATTTCTTTTTATTACCTTCCAAAATTTCCCAAATAAGTTACGTATACTTTTGTGGTTTAAAGAGAAAGAGATAGGGAGATGGGACGCCTGAGTGGCTCAGCTGGTTAAGCAGCTGCCTTCAGCTTAGGTCATGATCTCAGCGTCCTGCGATCGAGTCTCGAATAGGGCTCTTTGCTCAGCAGGGAGCCTGCTTCTCCCTCTGCCTCTGCCTGCCACTCTGGCTGCCTGTGCTCACTCTCTCTGACAAATAAATAAATAAAATCTTTTAAAAAATTTAAAAAAAAGAGAGAGAAAGAGATAGGGAGAGAGATAAAGGGAAAAGAGAGAGGGACGGTTAGGGCCCTACCACTTTCTTTTATAACTTAATATGTCTTGGTGATTTTTTTTCTTGTCAATACATATGGATTTACCCCATGCGTCTCAAAATTCTGTAGCATGTCTGTATCATGTTGTAACCACTGATCTATTAATGGACAAAGAATGACTTGGTTTTCTCCACAATTTCAAAATAGTATTGCAAGAAATATTCTCCTCTTGAATAAATGCACATTTCTTAGTTTTCCATTCAGGTTTTTTTCATGCTTGCCACCATAACATAACTGGCTTAATTTTCCCTGTTCACTTATACAGATCAAATGTTCTAGTTAAACTGATTTAATCACTATCAGTGTGCACATTCTATTATCTCAATTCACCACTTGCACCAAATACTCAATTGATCCAGAATTGCCTCCCTATATACCTCTCTAGATTTACTACATCTTGTGCATTTGTCAGATTCTATCTCATTTTTTTTTTGGCCAGCAGTGAATGATGGTTTCATCTTCTATAACACATAGTTCTTTGCACCATGCATGGCTCAGTTATATAGGATATCCTGTATTAATGTGTGCAAATATATTATTTTGCCTGCTAATTATATACCCTTTAAAGACATCTTATTATACCTTGAATTTCTAGCATAGTTCCATTAGTTTCCTACTCATGGATGACACTCTAAATTATGAAAATTTGAGAGAGTATCAATTCCTCGATTTCCTTCTTAGATGTAATATTAAAGATTCTTTTTTTTTTTTTTTTAAGATTTTATTTATTTATTTGACAGAGAGAGATCACAAGTAGGCAGGGAAGCAGGTAGAGAGAGAGGAGGGAGGCAGTCTACCCTTTGAGCCAAGAGCCCGATGCTGGGCTTGATCCCAGGCCCTGAGATTGTGACCTGAGCCGAAGGCAGAGGCTTAGACCCACTGAGCCACCCAGGCGCCCCATGTTAAGGCTTTTTAAAAAGTGAAACAACTCATAGGCATTAGCAAATCAGAACCAATGTTGGCCATAGTGTTGGGGCAAATCCTTGCAGCTCACCTGAAGGACGTTGGCATCTGTGATCTTGGGAAAATTCTTGAGGACTCATGGCACTGATTAAATGATTACAACCGAATGAAACTATTTCAACATTTTAACAATAGGCCATACAGGTGTTAGAGGAGGTCATCCAGAGGACATGACCCCTAGTTGACCTTGAAGCTGAATCAGGGCAACATACCTCTCCGCTTACCATTTCCACAGCGGTGAGGGTGGGGGCCAAATTCAAGGAGAATGCACTCTTGAAGGAGTAATGTTATTAAGATCACCTGGACTATATACAGGACTAGCCCCCACTTGTGGCCTCTATATAAAGTCAAGATTCTGGTGGGTGGGTGTATAGGTCTCCTGGTTTTGCCGATCATGGAGACAAGCTGTATGTGTAAGATCCCTTGCTTTTTAAAACTACCCACTTTCTTCAGCTTCTTGCCCTCCAGGTGCGGTGGCCAGTGTCAGATTGCCCTTGTGTAGCTCCAGAAGCCGTAAGCCAAGGATAGGTGAGTAAGGTTTGATCGTCAGCCCCATTTTTGCATGTAAAAATTTGTCATTGTTGTAAAGTTTTTCCGGTGAGATAAACACAACACCAGGCAAAGTGGGTGCAAGGCAAGATTTGTTAAAAACACTCTCTGGCGAAGTTTCAGGGCTCAGGAGAAGGGGAGCCGGGAAAGTTGCACAGGGAGGAGGTGGGCACCCTCTGGTGAGGTTCCTCGACTCTGGAAAGCAGAGTGGCAGAAGTCGCACCCAAGGCAGGAAGGAAGGGCTTTTAAGGGGTCTTGGGGAAAGCTCAGGGGTCTTTTGGCAAGTTTCCCTTATTCGGATATCTCCCCTGCTTGTTCAGATCCCATTGGTCCACAGGAGCCGGGGGCAGGGGTCTCAGATTCCTGCGTGGGCCTTTGTTCTCCTGTCCGAGCTCAGGTCCTATGGCGGGAACTTTCGCCATCTTGGACCTTTATTCTTCTGGCCGAGTTCAGGTCTTGTGGCGGGAACTTTTCGCCATCTTTAGTAGCCCTTCCTGCCAGCCCAACAATTGTCAATAAAAATGGATGGAGCGGATGTCACAGAGTGAGAGAAATTTGAGTTGTTTCCTGAAAGATGAGCAGGAGTTTATCCTTCAACAAAGAGAATGAAGAGCATTGCGTTGTGTGTTCCAAGTTGGAAGCCGACGAGTGAAATAGTTGGGACTTCTTGGGCAATATGCAAGCCCCCTTTTAGCTGGAGGTGGTGGGCAGCAGGGAGAGTTGGAGGTTTTGAAAGAGATGATGAATTTGTATGTCAAAGTGTAACTTGCTTTTTAGCTTACGAGTGTGGAACCCCAGGAGCCTTCTAAGTCAGGGAAACGGAATGAGTGGAATTGTCTTTTGGAAACTGGTCCCTAATTGGTGGTTGTGTGCAGGAAGTACTGGGTCTTTAGGGGAGCTAGGAATCTCAGGTTGTCTTTTGCAATTAATCAAGTAAGAGGTGACGGATATCTGAACCAAGAAGCGGGGGAAATAGGACAGTTGGAGAGAATGTAATAGATTCAAGAGACATTTAGAAAGGAAAACGGGTAGGATTGTATAAATGACTGGACGCAGAGCAGGAGAAAGGCGGTGAATGAAATGGCAGATATGCAATTTTTAAAGATGAAGTTGTTAAAGGAGATAAGGAAATAGATTTAAAACCCAGTAGCATTTAGTAGGCTTTGACGAAGGAAGGAAAGTTGATAGAATCTAGCTATAAAGTGACGTAAACAGGAAAAAAAAAATAGACTTTGTTTATAAAAGTGGAAGTGTGTGTTCCTAAGTAAATTTTTTTTTTTTTAACAGTTCGGGAATGTGTTTTAATTTCAGTGGTTTATGGACTTCTGTATAAAAGAATTGCTATGCTGAAAGTTTATTATTTAATTTTTAATTTTTAAATTGTATTCATTTTTGTTTCAAGCTTATTTAAAATCTAGTTAGTGCATGGTGTTATATCGGTTCCAGGAGTGAAAGTCTATTATTTTATGTGTGGTCTCAACTTATTTGACTGATAAAAGCTGTTTCTGCCCATTTCCTAATGAAAGTTAAAAAAAAAAAAAAACTGTTGCTAATGAGTATGTGTCAAATGATACAGATGCAAGATATTTTCATTCAAGCGATAACTCCTATAAGGTGAATAAAGGATTACCAGATCTGGGTGGCAATTAAAGAGAAATTCATGAGCAAAATTTAGTGTAGTGGGCTGAATCTGGACTTCCCAAAAATCTACCCATACCCTAACCGCTGGAGCCTATGAGTAAGAAAAAGTATTTGCATTTGCAATTAAGGATTTCGAGATGAGGATGTGTTATGCAGTTGGGCCCTCATTCCAATGACGGGTCCTCAGAAGAGATCAAAGAGAAGGCAATGTGATCCCAAGTCCATGAATATGGACCACCACTAGAAGCTGAAAGAGACAAGGAACAGATTCTCCTCTATATGCTCCAGAGGGAGGGCGGCTCTGCCAACTCCTTGAGATTTTGGGCCTCCACAGCTCCGAGAATAAATTTCTGTTGCTGTAAGTGACCAAGTTGATAGTAATTTCCTACGCAGGTATAGGAACTAATACATTAACCTTTCTGGGTAAAGGTCTGAATATTTAAGGTCAAGATAACCTTAGAATAATTATCCTGTGGCCAGTAGAAAAATCAGAGCTATTTCAGCAAATCAGAATTCATTGCATGTGAATTCATTAGACAAATGTCTAATTGCCTTGCAACTTCACTTTGCTTAAACTGGCTCTGAATGAACTCTTCTGTTTGGGATATACTTTTATGCCCTAAGAAAATGGCTCCTCTAAACCTAAGGGGTCATGAGGGATTTTCAAGAGCAGGAGTGGGATAGAACAAAAGATTGTGCTGAAATATTCAGGGAAGGTTGGCATAAAAAACCACATGAATTATCAGAATATTAAAATAGGTCTAAAATTCAAAACAAATCCAAATACATTTTACATCTTACAAGTGGTTTATTTTTATTTTTTTGGTGAAAAAAATCTTCATTGTTAGTACAGTAACCTAGAGAATAGAGCTTAACGAGTTATGCATGTTACCCTTGGATCTGATCTCTTCACTTTTAAATTCAGTTCTTTTTTGTTGTTGTTGTTTTGTGGTTGCTCTTTGGAGAGTACATCCATAATGCTTTTGAAACCTTTTTTTTTTTAACATCTTGTAGTAGTTTCCTAGGGCTACTGTAACCAGTTACTACACACAGGATGGCCTAAAACAACAGAAACGTATTCTTTCGCAGTTCTGGCAGGACAAGTCTGAAATGATGGTGTTGGCAGGGTTTGTTTTTTCCCTGAAATTCTGATGAGAAATGCTTGCCTTTCCTTGGTTTGTAGATGGATCACTCCAAACTCTGCTTCCATTGTCACATAGGCTCTTGCCTGCCTCTTGTCTCTATGTACAAATTCCCCTCTTTCTGCCAGTTTTATCGACGTACCAGTCATTAGTGTTCACCTTAATCCAGTATGATCTCATTTTAATTTGAGTACATCTACAAAGTTCCTATTTATAAATGTATTAGGGCTCTCCAGAGGAACAGAATCAATAGAATATATGTATACTAAAGGAAAAGATTTATTTTAAGGAATTGGTTCATGAGATCATAGCTGGCAAATCTAAAATCCTCAGGGTAAACCAGCAGGCTGGAGACCCAGGGAAAAGCCAAAACTACAGTTCAAGTTAGAAAGCTGTCTTTGGCAAAATTTCCTCTTGCTCAGCGAGAGTTCAGTCTTTCTCCCCCAACTCCACCCACTTCAGGTCTTAGCTGACTGGATTAGTCCTACCAGGATGATGGAGTGCAGTGGATTCAACATTCACCAATTTAAATGATGATCTCATCCAAAAACCACTTCATAAAAACATTCAGAATAATGTTTGGCCATGTATCTGGGCCTGTGGCTCAGCCACAACACATAAGGTCCTATTCTGAGGTTTTGAGCATTAGAACCTGACCTTATTTTTGGAGGGAGATAATTGATGTACATATATATGTAATGTTAGTATCCTTTAATGTTGTTGTAAAATACTCTTTTATGGTTGGGAATTGAAATTAAATTAACATAATTGTAACAGTCCTGGATTTACAAAAGATAAGGAATTTAAAGGTTCTGTTTTAGGTTGATAGGCAATTGAGTTGTAGTTTCTTAGTAGAAGAAATTACTCACTTGCAGTGTCTGTGTCCTTATTATTGCTTTCTTTGGAGTTTGTATCAAGTCAAACTGATGTCCACACTGCTTCTATAAAAACTCAGTTTGTGTTTTGTGTTTCCTATCTATTTATTGAACAAATGATTATTTGTTATAGGGAGGAAAGGGAGGTATAGGACCTTGCTCTTATGGAATTTATATTCTAGAGATCGACAATAAATAGAAGATGAATAAATTCATGGTGTAATTTCTGATAGCCATTAAGAACGAGAGAAGAACAAAAAGTGTGGGTTGATAGAGTGCATTGAAGTGGGAGTCTGTAGAGCAATATTAGATTGTGATGTCTGGGGAAACCTTTTCTGACATGGAGACTGATATTTCAGTTAAAAAAGTGAAAGAGCACTTCTCTGAATCTTGGGACACAGAGCCTTTGAATAGAGAGTCCAACAACTGTAGAAATCCTAACAGTTGAAGGAGCTTGGTGAGCAATGGGGACAGAAGGACAGAAGAACTGGGACATACTGAGGGAAGAGGAGAGGGGTCTGATACGAAGCCAAATTCAGGCAAGGGTAAGAGTTGGGATTTTTTCCCTCCATTTTTGTTAAGCTTTTATTCGGAGGTTTAAAACCGGGGAAGCAGCATTACTTGACTTATGTTCTAAAAATATGTGCTTTAAAAATCCTAGGCTTTTTGATGGAAATAGGATTGAGGGGGCAACAACAGATATAGAAAGATCTGTGCAAATGTTTTGCATTAACTTGGCAATGTGCTGATGATTTGAAATAAGGTGGTTACAATAGAAATGTTTGGTCACATTTTTTGTAACGAAAACTCAGAAAAAAGAACTTCATGGATCCAGGTAGGTGAAAGTAAGTCTCTTTCCCACAATAAACTCCATACACTTAATGACCTCTTAACTCTAAGTCTGGAAATCCCAATACAGACTTTGTTTAACCTTTTGAAAGGATAAACGTGTACCCGATGTTGGGGGTATTTCTTTACATTTTATTGTATGATGATTATATGTCATTTGTCAATATTTAACTTATAGATTTGGCTAAAAGTATACTTGGACCTTTTTTTCTTGAGAGTAAAATTGTAATAAAATGTATAATTCATCCTAAAGGGCAGACTTAGAATAATGACTTTATTTCCCAAGTGTCATTCATTTTGAGTAAGAATCCTCTAATTTCAGGTGTAGTCCAGTAAGTTGGGTATAAACAACTTGAAAGTTAAAGGTGTTAGTTTAGAACACGTTGACCTTTCCCAAATGTCTCTTCTGCTGCTGGTTTCTTATCCAATTGTTTTTTTTTTTTTTTTTTTTTTTTTCTGAGAGGAATTGACAGAATTATAGGTTTCAGTAAATTCAGTAATTTTTCAGTAAAAGTGCACTTAAATTGGAGGTAGGACGTTTTTTCATGAATATTTTTAATAAGTATTATCCCTTTCACCCCCAATAATGCCATGGAAGACTTTACAGTGACCATGTTTATTAGAGATGATTAACTTGTATAGTTTTTAGCTAGAAACTATTAAGCATTCTTAACACATTGATAAAATTGGATTAATCTAAAAAATTGTTAGGACTTTAAAAAGTTACCACGTCTGTTCCAGTAATCGTTGCCATAGAACAAATTACTCAAATTTAATATCTTGAAATTTTGTTCTCACAGATCCCGTGGTCAGGAATTTGAACATAGCATGGCAGGAAAGCATTGTTTGCTTCACAATGATTGGGGCTGGGGCGACTCAAAGTCTGAGGGTAAATCTGTGATAAAGTGTGATAAAAGACTTGTTCAATCACATGCCTGGCACCCGGGCTGGATGACTAGAAGTCCATGCATTATTTGGTTAAGGTAAAAATGCACCACAGGAAAACTACAAGTTGTGTCTTGAATAAATCTTGTGAAAAACCCATATACAGGGATGCTTACTTCATCACTGTCTGTAATAGTCTGGAGCACATGACTTCGAGGCAAGGCAAAAACTGTTATAAGCCAGCCTTGGAAAGTAACACAGCATCACTTCTCTATTCTTTCTCAGAGCCATCACAAGTGTTTCCAAGTTTGAGCAGAAGGCAAGTAGATCCTAACAATTGATGGATTTTCAATGTGTTGTAGAAGAAGGGCCTGTGGGAAGGGAGATGTGGGGAAAATGCAAGCTGGTATGTGTATTTAACTTAGTGTCTAGCTTGTAAGAAGCACTTAATGTTAATTACTATTATTATTACAAGGTATTAGTAGCTATAAAATGTGCTTGAAAAGCTACACTCTGACTCGAGTTTTTAAATTGCTTTATGTGAATTGTTCTAACAAAAGCTTTTGAATAAAAAAGACCTCACATCTGTATATGGATTTCAGTTCTGGAATCTTTTCAATTGGTGAAAAAATTCAATCCATTTATTGAAGAGTAGCAATCAGACTCCAATACAATCTTTGGTATTTTTCACATATCTAAAAGATATCATTGCTTTAAAAATTTAAAAAATCCATAAGCTGTACAATTTTGAGTGGCTTCACTTTTTTCCCCAACTGATCTTTTTCAGTTCTAAATTTCAGTTAACATAGGGTAATATTAGTTTTAGGTGTGCAACCTAATGTTTAAATGCTTCCATTTAACAGCTGGGGCTCATCACAAGTGCCCTCCTTAATCCCCATTACCAATTCTCCTCCCCCCCACCCCCACCATCACCATCAGTTTGTTCTCCACAGTTAAGAGTCTGTTTCTTGGTTTGCCTCCCCCCTGCCCCGTTTTGTTTCTTAAAGTCCACATATGAGCGAAGTCAATCATGGTATTTGGTATTTGTCCTTCTCTGATTATTTTGCTTGGCATAATGGCTTCACTTTTTGAGAAGGAATTTCAGAAGCTATAGATGGAACAATTGTGCTCTCTGGAAAATCTTGTCATAATCAACCTCACAAAATTTATAGACATATGTAAATGACAGGGGCTCTCAAAATAATACTTATTCTATTAATAATCAGATGTTTTCCACGTGAAATCATTGAAAATAGACACAGTCTTTATGATAATAAAATGTATGAACTGATTGAAATAGGTTAATGATTTAAAAATTATACAACTATACAACTAGATCACTTAAATCTTATACACCCAATTAATGAATTTTGATCTGGTCAACCTTTAAATGTGGATGGACTCTGGAAGGCAACTTCGTAATATTTGATTAGGCACCTATCACTTGCCACAGGAATCCTGCTTCAGGATCTATCTCAAGTAATTCTGCAAAGAACTCACGTGTAGGGATGCTTACTACATCATTGCTTATAATGGAGGAAAAAATGAAAACCAAGTTTTCTCAGGAATTACATTAAAAAAATGATAGTATATTCATTTGATGTTTTCCAAAATACTACATTAAGGTTATTTGCAGGAAAAGGTTAGAAATAAAATATGTAAATTTTGCCTTTTCCAGTCTAACGGTATAGAAGCATAGGTGTAGCACCTATAAACCCTGTTTGCACACAAATCTAAATTGTAGTGCTTGCAATAGGAGACAGAGAAGGGATAGACTAGAGAAATTTGGGGTTACAGCTATGTCTGTAATTCCAGAAACATTTAAAGTATGACAAAAAGTAATCTTTGGCTGGCACATCACTACTTGTTATATTTGTCTATATTGAAAGTGAAAATGGTGCAGTTTCAGGAGGAAAATTACATAGCAATCATTGATATCTTAAAAAATGTGACCTTATTATAAATGGAGAACTTCTGGCATATAATCAACTTTAACCCTTTGTTTTAAGGGTATTTGATTTTTAAGTGATTATTTTGACAATTAAATTCAAACAGGGTGAAGTAGCACTGCCATGTTTTCTTAATTTGCTATCTAAAGAAGGATTCTATGTAACTGTGTGCCAAAATTGTATACTTCACAATCCTAAAAGCCATAGGATACCTACTACAATGAATTTACCCCCGGAGTTCCATGGTAAACTGATAAGAAAAGTGTGCCAGGAAGATCAAGAAAGAATATGTGGGATACTAAGCAGTGACTATGCAGTGTGACATAATTTTAATACTCTGAAATATTGAATCTTCCCAGGTTTTGTATAAAAGGTACACAAATATGTAAATTCTTCAGTAAAGCCACTTCTGCTTTGTTATTTGGCTAAGCATGGTGTGAGTCCTTGCACGTGCACACACACACACACGTATGTTATTCCTCTTTTTTTAATCTTAAAATAAGAATTTCTCAAGGAAGCCATGCATGGATATTTTTCATTCTGCTACTGATTAAGGACAAACACTTGGAGCAGAAGAAAAGAAAGAACTTGAGACAAGGATAAAGTTCTCATACTTGATTTGGGAAGAGCACATCCAGGGCAGTGAGGATAAGCATAAAAGGGAAGTGAGGAAAAGAAGCAGTATAATGTAATGCATTCTTAGGTTTGACCTGGTTGCCCAACAAGCCCTGAAGAGCTGCGGCCTGTCACTCTGCAGGCATGTTCACTGGGTCCGTAGTACTCTCCTAGAAGAGCCACAGGGAGGTACTTCCCCTTGTTCCAGAAGTACCCTGCTAGAACTTGAGTGGAAGCAAAGGTTCCTGCCTTGCAGTAATCAAAGTTTACCCCACAGAGAGCTAACTCCCTTGCCCTTTCTTTCTGTTTCATCCAATCTCTTGCTGATCATGCAGGAAGTCCCAGATTTGCATCCAAACCAACTTGTGAGTGTGTTTACGTGTTGAAATACATGTATAAGTGTGCTTAGGTGTGTGCATTTGATCTTGTGCTAGTCAAACCTTGATCTGAAAAATCAGAATTCAGACAGTAGTTTGCCCCACATTATGACCTCTAAGTGTTACTAAAAGGTACTTGTAGGTGACATTTCTATACATGTTACAGCACAGTGGGAAAATAGCCTTACAAATAAGTTTTACAAATTTTTACAAAAATTTATTGAGTTCAGCTTTCACATATGTAGTATCATGTGTCTGGACCCTGTATTAACCATAGTCTTGAAAACCTTTCCATTTTAACACCTTGACAAATTTAATTTCTGCCATTGTTTCTTGAATAGCGTATTGCTTTTGAGATTTAATTGTGATTGGATGAAAGACTCAACGGGTTTCCCTGGTTTCACCAACTTTATTCAGTAGTGCTCACAGCGGAATGTAGCACCTTAAACATCAGAATTATCGCAATGTCCACCATGCACAGATTTTCTGATCTGAAAGTCTGTAAGAATGTTGTGTTTTTCAGGGGAAAAAAAAGATGTAATACTATCTTTTCCTGGAAAAAATGCTTGATATGTATCTGTTTCTTTAATGTTTCTAGTCAAATTACACATTTGTATATCTCAGACATAGATGATAGTACTTTTTAAATATAGCATAAAAAATGGACAAGTATAGTTAGAAAGATAAATGTGAAATTAGGGTGTCATTGGAGATCTCTACAGGATTGTTTATCAAACTTGAAATTAGGAAATTTAATCAACAAATTTGCACTGTTAAGTGGTATGCCATAACAAATAAGAGTTATGGTAATAGATCACAAAACTGTCTTTATGTGAATTTCTTATCTGATTTTAAATGAGAGCTAATAGACACTATAATTAAGAGTCAAGAGAAAAAAATCTGAATTACAGAAAGTTCAAATCTAAGATCTTTGTATTTTCCTTTGATTCTTATTTATTGAATATCATGCAAAGAAAGCTTAAGAGTAAAGTCATTAGGTGAACAATTTACATAAGATCCTTTTTCCCTCTGGTAGGTGATTAGAAGGAAATGAGTTACAGGTGGTTGTTCTGAGGACTAGGAGAACAGAGCAGCCATTTTAGAATGGAAATACGTAATGAATTCCAGGAGCTGGAAAAATAACAGGAAATGTGGTATACAGTTTTTACTCTTTCAGAAATCATGGTCTTAGTTTATGTGGACTTATAAAATGACAAGCAAATGATAAACTTAGAATAAAATGTATTGTGAAACCACTATATATATGCCATCTTAAATCTCCCCTACTTTCTGGGGAATAGACTTGAAGAATGAAAAATGCTCAATAGAATTTGGGTGAGCTAACTTGGCCATTAAATTCTTTATCCTAGCTCCATAGAGAAAAATAGATCAACAAGCTGGTACTGCTGCATCTTTCCCTTCGAGAAGTGTTTTATATGTTGTCTCTTTGTTATCTTTGTTTCCTCCAACCATAGAAGATTTTCAGTTGAAGAGTATTTAATATCTCCCTATCAGCAAACATGAGAAGATAGTTGTCAATTACTATAGCCTAAAACTTGAGTAAACATTCACTTGGATTGTTAACACTTCTTTTAATATGCACTGCTTTTCTATAGATTGACAAATTGTTCATGCCTAAAAGGAGGAAGGCATTACTTTGAATAGCATTTATTATATGCTCTTTTAGACTAAGCTGTCTGCTTAGAACCTTTTGAACCTAATTGAAAAGAACTCTTCTTTTAAAGAAAACTACTTATTAAAGAATATATATACTGCTCATTTTTATAATCTATACATTACTCTATCTTAAAGTGCCACTTAGTATGGATTTTCATATGAGCTCTCTGAAGAACAAATTATTCTCTTCCATTTAGATACTGTTTTACCAAATTTGATTTGTAAAGATAAAAAATATTTTACAAATACTTAACATGATTCTATAACTTTCTTGCTCTGTAATTATGGAATGTTTAAAAAATATGAATTTTTGAAGCCATTATGTAATGGCTTCACTAGAACAATGATTAGGCAGGCATAAATATTGAAACTGACTTTATTCATAAGTATGGTACATAAAATGGATAATAAGTTTTTCTACATTGTAGAAATTTACACAACTTTCAAACTGGTGATGATTTAATTTTGTTAAAAACAGAAATAAACCAAGGGGTGTCTGGGTGGCTTAGTGGTTTATGCATCTGACTCTTGGTTTTGGCTCAGGTCATGATCTCATGGCTCATGAGAGAAAGCCCCACATTGGGCTCTGGGATCAGTGGGGAGTCTGCTTGAGATTCTCTTTCTCTCTTTCCCCCTCTTACCCCATCCCCCCAATCATGTTCTCCCATTCTTTCTAAAATCTTAAAACACAAAACAAAAGCAAAACTCTGGAACTATCATGTGGGAAATAGTATAGAAATAAGAGCAGGTTTCTTGCACTACATGTGAAGAGCTTGTTTTCTATTTTAATCAGCTGTGTGTCCTTTTGTTATATCACCGTCTCTCTGAATTTCAATTCAATTATTTGTAAAATGAAGGAGGTGGACTAGATGAGAGTCACATGATTTTTATCATGTAGATAAGGAGTTTAAGCAGTTGTTCCCAGAGTTTCTGTTGCAATTTCTTGATTTGATAAAAATAAGTCAAAAATACTCCATATTAAAGAAAAACAAAAACCAGAAACAAACAAACAAAAAACAACAACTGACTGAAAATTCCCATCTAGCTGTGGGACCTAGTCAGATAGAAGAAGGCTGTCTATGCATACTTAATCCTGCACAACTTGAGGAGTCAAGTCAATACAATAGGAATTCGAGTTCATTTGTAAGTGTGTTGAAGGTAAGAGAAATTTGAAAGTGTGGACTATAGTATCTACCCTAAGACTATGGAATCAGCTATTAACTCCTAAAAAGAAACCACAAATGATGAATTCATTTGAATTTTTTGAATTTATTCTAGCTTAATATCCTAGATGGTAGTTCTAATACTTATACGCAAAATTTAACCTGTAAGTAATATCAATATTGCTAGAGATCAAGATGTTATTTCTGTATTAAATGTCTATTATTTAGAGCACACAGTTTACAATACCCCTTTGGAATAGGATGCTGTTATTCCAAATACCATTTTCTTTCAATAAGAAATGGTGCTCCAATAAAGTATGCTGTATATTTCTGAAGGTCTTTTGTCAGCTGGTAAGTGAAATGAATTTACTAGGTTTGAGTGGTTTATGTGTCTGATTTTTCTTAGTGTTAAAATTTTGTCAGTTTTTACTTGTAAGAAAGTGATGAAAATCTGTGGAGAAAACTAATATTTTTAGCTAGGTCTTTAATGTATGAGATCAAGCCACCAAATTATGGAGTCATGCAGGAAGATAACTGTTTAAACCAGTCTTTATCCTATGCGTATTAAGTCAGGGATGACAGACATTTCGTCAGGAAAACCCCAAGATCCAGTGAGCCAGAGAAATGGAGAAATGGAAGGTTGGAGGCTGGTGACAATGAAAGTCTAATTTTCAAATCACTTGGTTGTAAAAGTTTGTCTTGCTTGCCTAGGAGTAAAAAAGCAAACAAGAAAGATCATAGAACCAAGATTTTGTCCCAGGAACCACCTTCTGTTTTCTTTGTTCCTTTTGAGGCTATTCTGGCTTACCCATAAACCCAACTGAGAGGTTCATGAGCTGCCTGTAAAAACCAGCTATGTTCTTGATGTCTTAAAGAATTGCATACTTCAGGAACAATTATTCATCATGGACATTGATGACTTTTGGTACAAACGGAAACTCATTACTGACCATAGAATCAACATAAATTGTTTGCTTGCTTAAGTGTGGCTTACTAAAGGACTGAAAAAATAATTTTGCTAGCTACAGATGGCTGAAAGCTGTTTTTATTGTCTTGGGTGAGATGACCTATAGTTAGGACTTCCCTAATTAGATGGTGAAGTGGAATTTGAGCAGAAAGGATTTAAATGAGTCATTGAAGAATTTTTAGGACAGAATTACAAGTTAACTAAGGTCATAGCATGTGTGGATTCTTTTTTTTTTTAGGTGAAATATCTAAAATTCCTCAAGTCAAGTATTTTCTGTTAAAACCTAAGATATTTGCAATCAAATATTTATTGTGATAAAATATGAAGCCAAATTTCATTCATTATGCCTTTTTATGTTTTATATACCCTTAGGATATCAGTGATCTAGTATAAAAGAACATAGAAGTTTTTTTTCTTCTACATGAAGAGCCATATATGCACCCATAAAAGACATATTTTTGCTTCCTTTAAAATAGCATAATAAAAAAATAGCATAATAGCATACAACTGATAAGACACTGCAGTTATTTCTAGCTTTAGTTTCAAAAGTGCCAAGACCATACCAAATACCTAGCAAGTTAGATGAGTATCTTTCACCTTAGATCCTATTCCAGCATATAATTCATTGCCTTTTAGTTAACATTTTCTATCCGCATTTTGTTTGATACTTTCTAAAGTGAATATGTCATGTATAAAAATGAGATACTTAGGAGAAATGACAGGTGAACTCCTATGCAAACAGGGAGAACTCTTATAATTTCTAAATTCAAAAGGAAAATCTGTTTTTGTAAGGTCATGATGACCTAACTCCAGCACAAATGAAGTCTTAAACATATTTCCCACTGCAACTAAAAACAGTTATCAAGGGAAGGCTATTTGACCATTGTCTTTTCAACAATTTCATGTTTCTTTATATTTCTGTAATGTGAGCAGGGCTCATGTATCCCCCCCACCACCATCCTTTAAAAGAGTGTTTTGTTTTAAATATGTGATAGGATATAATGTGATATTAAAGTTTGCTCAAAAATAAGCATTCAGGATTTCACTGTGAGAATTAAATTTGAATCTTTTTTTATCGGTTTTTTTTTTTCCCCACAGTGAAAATGCCTCTAAGGATAATAGTATGTTGTTATATACTTAGTCCTGTCTTGGGATTTTATTTTTATTTCTCTATTGAAGTATAGTTTAACAATGTTAAAGTAGTTTAGGCTATACAACCTAGTAGTAATCTGACCTGTCTACACATTGTGCTATGCTCCTCTCAAGTGTAGTTACCATGTCACCATACAAACTATTATGATACCATTGACTATATTTTCCATGTTGTACTTTTCATCCCTGTGACTAATTGAGTGACTGGAAGCCTATACCTCCTGCTCCTTCACCCATTTTGCCCATTTCTCCTCTACATCACGTATTTCTGTTAGGGAATCTTATTTTCAACAGGGACCAGGAGGGTGTCCAGTAATTAGTCTCCTGGCATTTAGAAGGAAAGTTCTGATAATTTTGAAAACTTTCTCTTCCATTCTGATTTATATTAACACCTAACAGAAACAATCTATTAAGCAAATGTAAAAGACCAGCAAATAAACGCCTGCCTACTGACTTTGTTCTTTCCTTTTGGAAGCCTCTCTGAACCTTCTGTAGTTGCAAGGGGAGCTCTGTTGCTTTTGCAGATGCTAGTTAATCTCTTGTCTACACACACAAAGGAACCTGTGCAGTTCTGGGTTTGTATTAATAATTCACTTTAAAATATTTATTTTAGAGAGCATGAGCATGAGAAGGAAGGGCAGAAGGAGAGAGAATCTCAAGCAGACTCCGCACTGAGCCCAGAGCCCAATGTGAGGCTGGGGCTCCGTCTCAAGATGCTGAGATCACAACCTGAGTGGAAACCAAGAATTGAATGTTTAACTGACTGTGTCATCCAGGCATCCCAGTATTTATAGGTACATTCTTGTATGGGACTAAAATAGTAATGGCTCAAGAATATTTTCTGCTTTGTGAGATATTTCCAAATTATTGGTTCCTTCATTGACTATAAATATTCATACTTTAGCCCATTCCAATGAACAGCTATATAGGTCCCAAGGTTTGTAATATTACAATCATACAAAAGAACAACTAGTATAGCATCAAAAAGGAAAGTAATATATCTCCACCAAATATATTTTTGAGAAAACTGATGTATACAGTCATGGTTATAGGCACTGGGAATAAAGTAACAAGACAGATCAAAAAAATTTACCATGTACACATGAAGCTTACAATCAATGTTACATATAGTGCAGGTCACACATACTTAAGTGGACCTTGTCAAACCCTACCTCTGCCCCAAAACAAAAATACTGGCATAGGGCTCTTTTTTTCTTTGCTCTCAAGGCATCTTGGATTCTACTCATTACATTTATCAAATTGGACTGAAATTGTTATCCTGTTCTAGACTTTGTAGGTAAGAATTCTTTATATTATTTCTTAATGTAGTACCTAGAATAGAGGGTTTCATATTTTTTAATGGAATAAGTGATTCCACTTGCTTTCACTGTTCATGGTTATTGCTCAATTATATGACCTTCTAAAAACAGCCAAAATTCTAATGCCTTCTCAAAAAATTTTCCCATCCCTAGTCATTGCTGTCACCTGAAACTCCATCTACTGTTCACCCTTTTAACTTACAGAGAATTCTTGTTAGACAACTCATGATTTTTTTCTTTGTGACTTCTTAGAGAACATGAATCTTATTGATTGAGATCATTACAACTACCCTTTTAAAAAGCTATTAGTGGTAGGGGCACCCGGGTGGCTCAGTCAGTTAAGCATGTTCCTTCAGCTCAGTTCTGGGATCAAGCCCTGCCTGGGGCTCTCTGGTCCTGAGGGAGCCTGCTTCTCCCTGTCCATCTGGCTGCTGCTTCCCCTGCCTGTGTGCGTGCTCTCTCTCTGTTAAATAAATAAGATCTTAAAAAAAAAAAGCTATTCATGATAATGAATCTTGATGTAAACTAGATGTTCTTTGAATAATAAAATAATTCTACATCTGCTTTATTATATTTGTGATACTGAAAACATGAAATGTTAAGATTATAAGCTAAGTGAAAAAATATAAAACCTCTTGAACATAAACTCCATGCTTAATGAAACAAATGAAGTAAGATTGAATTGTTGTTCATATTTACCTGTTCACTGTAAAATAGGAAGATCAGTGCCTTAGTAAGTTATAGTATTTTTTCTTTTTCTTTTCTTTTTTTTGCTAAGGCTTGCATTTTCATATAAGAGCCTCAACTGCTCTTCTAATCTTACATTAAGCAGAAAAGATAAAAAGAAATTTATAAAATACCACTTAAGGTAAAGAATTAAGTTTTGCAAACAGGAACAATCTTCCAGACACTAAATCCGAGGAAAAGAGAACTGATTTGAACTTCATTTTAAAGATCCTCTGCATCTTTATGTGGTCCAGCCACATAAAGAATTATATTCTGTACATGACACAGGGGTCAACAAATGGGAGCATAAAACTAATTTTAGATATCATTGGCTAGACCAGCACTAAGCCAATATTTGAAGGATATTTTTTGCAAGTAATCCTTTTTTTTTTTCTTTAGGCCCTTACTTTTAGTCATTTTCTATTGACCTCTATCTCTTCCCAAGGTCTTGTGTTCTTTATCTTGATGTCTTTAATTAAGTTTCTACCTCTCACCCTTATTGCCTCATCTTAGAGGCATTAGTAAACAAAAACACATCAGATGCAGACTTCCTGAAGGCTGAACAATCACATTCTTGTGTGCGTGTGTGTGTGTGTGTGTGTGTGTGTGTGTGTGTGTGTTAGGTTAATCACCATACAGTACATCATTAGTTTTTGATGTAGTGTTTCAAGATTCATTGTTTACATATAACACCCGGTGTTCCATGCAATATGTGCCCTCCTTAATACCCACCACCAGGCATACCTAATTCCCCATAATCCCCTTCCCGAAATCCTCAGTTTGTCTCTGAGTCCACAGTCTCTCATAGTTTGTCTCCCTCTCCCATTTCCCCCAACTCACTTCTCTGCTCCATCTCCCTATGACCTCCGTGCTGTTCCTTATGTTCCACAAGTAAGCGAAACCATATGATAATAGACTCTCTCTGCTTGACTTATTTCACTCATTAAGCTAAGTCTTAACAATTTTACCAAAATTAGAAACCAGAGGTCTACTTTGCAAACCGTTGTTCTCTGATCTTAGCTTGCAAAGTTCAAGACCTCTTTCCATACAATCTAAATTGTCTAACTTCCGATTATGTCTGAACCTACAAATCTACATACAAGAATTTTTATTTTTGGACTTTATTTTTGGATTTTGGATTTTATTTTTGGATTGTCTATTTAAATACTAATTTAATGTTAAAATTATGACATTATGGAATCAAAAAGTTAACCTGTAATTTTCTTTAATTACATTAATATTAGAACACAGAAAATTATGAAACAAACTATAATTATGTAGAAATGTAAAGTTTATCCATTAGAATAGTGAAATAGAAAAAAAAAAGGATTTTAGATGCTACAAAAGCATAAGATGTCTAAAGTTGTATACATACAAGGAAACCAAAATAAAAGTAAATAATCCCAATAGTATTAGTTCTTCTTTAGGAAATACTTAGGAAGTATAGTCATATATATCAGTGATAGTGTAGGAAGACTTTCACTGAAACTTGAACTACTAAACACATGCTTTCAGGTAGATTTTTGCCTCCTATTTGATGGTCTTTATCTACTGTAGGAAAATAGGTTAAAGGACAAAATACAACATTTCAAGAAAGTTGTATATTTGAGAAAAACTCTTTTTGCACAAATAATTTCTCTAATTTCTTAATTTAGTGTTAATAGCATATGGGAACCTAAAAATATTGGGGACCAAAGAAAATTGAAGGTATAATCTGAACCATTTCTCTTAAATGTAGTATCGATTCTTTAATTAGAACTTATTTATAACTGCAAGACATTTACTTGTATAATTGTGGTAAGAACACTTAACATGAGAGCTACCACTTTATAGGCATAATGATACAACATAGTTTCAGGTGTACAACATAAGGATTTGATATTTGTGTACACTACAAAATTACTATAGTCAGTCAGTCTAGTACATTTTTTTCCTTGTTATGAAAACTTTAAAGATTTACTGTCTTAGCAACTTTCAAATATGTGATACAGTATTATTGACTATAGTTGTCCTGTTGTATTGTACATCCCCATGACTTGCTCATTTTACAGCTACAGGGTTGTACCTCTTGATCCCTTTTACCTATTATAACCATCTCTCAACCCTTCTACCTTTTGGCATTCACCAGTCTATTCTCTGTATTCAAGTTTGGTTTTGTTAATTTGTTTTTTTAATATTCCACACATAAATGAAATCCTATGATATTTGTCTTCTGTTGTCTGATTTACTTCACTTGGCTTAATACCTCCTGGCTCCATCCATGATGTCACAAATGGGAAGATTTAATTCTTTTTTTAATGGCTGAATAATATTTCTCTCTGTGTGTGTGCATGTCCTATTTTATCTGTTTTCCCATGGACGAACACTTAGGTTGTTATTGTGCCTTGACTATTGTAAAACTAAAATAAGTATGGGAGTGCAGATATCTTTTTGGGTTAGGTTTTTGTTTTGTTTTCAGATAAATACCCAGACGTGGAATTGCTGAATCATCTGGTAGTTTAATTTTTTGAGGGACCCTCCATACTGTTTTCAATAATGGTTATACCAAGTTACATTCCCACCAACACTTTTCTCCGTATCCTCACCGATTGTTATTTCTTGTCTTTTTGATGATAGCTATTCTAATATGTGTCAGGTGTTATCTCATGGTTTTGATATGCATTTTCCTGATTAGTGATGTTGAGCATCTTTTCAGGTGTCTGGTCATCTATAGATCTCTGGAGAAATTTGAAGTCTTGTCCTCTAAACATTTTTTGGATCGAAAAAAATTTTTTTAGATTTTATTTATTTATTTGACAAAGAGTGAGGACAAGCAAGGGGAGCAGCAGGCAGAGGGAGAGGGAGAAACAGGCTTCCCACCGAGCATGGATCCAGAGGCAGGTCTTGATACCAGGACCCTGGGATCATGACCTAAGCCAAGGCAGCTGCTTAACCAGCTGAGCCACCCAGGTGCCCCTGGCTTAAATTGTTGTTTTAATTGAGTTGTGTGAGTTCTTTATAGATTTTGCATGTTAACCCTTGTTAGATATAATACCTCACACATGTTAAGGTGAGAATTATTTCCTTGTGGTTTTGAGTTGTATTTCCTTGATGACTAATGAAGTTCAGCATCTCTTCATATACCTATCAGTATCTGTATGTCTTCTTTGGTGAAAGGTCTCTTTAGTCCTTTCCCTACTTTTTCTTTTTCTTTTTCTTTTTTTTTAAAGATTTTATTTATTTATTTGACAGACAGAGACCACAAGTAGGCAGAGAGGCAGAGAGAATGGGGGAAGCACGTTTCCTGCTGAGCAGAGAGCCTGATGCAGGGCTTGATCCCAGGACCCTGCGATCATGACCTGAGCTGAAGGCAGAGACTTTAACCCACTGAGCCACCCAGGTGCACCAGTCCTTTCCCTATTTTTTAACTGGATTATTTATGTCTTTGCTATCGAGTTGTGGCAATTCTTTCTGTGCTTTAGATAGTAATTTAGATATTATCAGACCTATGGTTTGCAAATGTTTTCTCCTACTCTGCAGGTTGCTTTTTCACTTTTTTGAAGGGCTCCTTTTGATTTGCAGAAGCTTTTTAGTTTGATGTCATACTTGCTAATCTTGCTTTCTAATGCTTGTATTTTTGGTATCCTATCGATTCATTGCCAAGCCCAATGTCGTGAGGTTTTCCCCTTAACTTTTCCTCTAGGAATTTTACAGTTTCAGGTCTTAGATTTAAAACTCTAGTCCATTTTCGCATTGATTTTTGTGTATGGTAGAAGGTAAGGGCCTAATTTCATTCTTTTGGTTGTGCATCAGCTTTTTGACCAATTATTGAAGACTGTACTTTAGTCATTGCATATTCTTGGTACCTCAAATATCAGTTGAATATATATATATAGAGAGAGATATATATATGTGTGTGTGTATATATATATATATTTATGTGTATTTGGGGGCTCTTCTCTGTTCTGTGTATGTTCAATCATATATATGGTCTATGTGTTTTTATATACCATTTATACCATTCTGTTTTAATCTATAGCTTTGAAATATAGTTTGAAATCAAGTGTGATGCCTCCAGCTTTTTTGTGCTTAATATTATGTTTGCTATTTGGGGGTCTTTTGTTGTTCCATAGAAATTTTAATAACTTTTTCTATTTCTGTAAATAATGCCATTAGGATCTTAATAGGGATTGCATTGAATCTGTAGATTGAACATTTTAACAATATTATGAGTAGTATGAACATTTTAACAATATTAGGTCTTAAAATTCATGAACACAAGAGGTCTTTCCAGGTATCTGTGTCTCTAATTTCTTTCAACAATGACTTGTAGTTCTCAGTGCAACATTCTTTTACCTCCTTGAATAAATCCATTCTTAAATATTTTATTCTTTTTGATGCTATTGTAAATAGGATCATTTTGTTTACTTCTTTGCTGAAGAGTATAAGTAGACCTGACTTGGAATCAGAATGTTACAAATGAAAATAACATAATCAGCAAAATTGTCCTTAGCCCAAACTCTCACAGCACCACTAGAACTTTGAAAACTCCAAGCATTGAAGTTTTTAGATCCCTTAAAAACTGTACAGGAGTAGTTCATATTTTTTCCTGGATTTTTCAGATACATAAATCATACTTTTAATAACTTAAAATTAAATATGTTAAAATGGTATTTAGTCACAAAAATTATAGTTTAACTACTACAGAATATATTAATCAGCATTTGGTGCTGTGTCAAGTCTAAGATTTCAGTGAATTAAAACAAATACTTATGATTCATGGTACATAAAGGCTATGGGCCAAGTGCAGCTCTACTCCATGGATTTTCTCATTCCTAAACCCAGGCTGAAAGCTTACTCTATAAAGACTTGTTGGTTTTAGGCACAGAGTGAAAATTCGAGATGAAACAACTTACTGCATTTAAACTAGTTGATTAGGAATATATCATATCCTTATGCTTATAATGGCCAAAGCAAGTCACGATATTAAGCCTAAAAATCAGACCATTGGAAAGAAAGTGTAAATAACTTACCCTTTTATTTATACATTCTCTTCCCTTATGTGCACACACACATACACCACAGAAACCAATACACCAAGATAGTCTTACAGTCTACCCCAGATCTGGAGGTGGCTTCCCAAGTACTTTAATACCATTTCTGGGTCTACATTACCAATAAATGCACCCAAAAAATGATGATGGATCAAGGCAGCACAGCTGCAATAAAACTTTCTATTCAGAAAAGGGAAGAGTGATAATTGCGTTGGATAAATAAGGTAAGGACCTCTTACCCTGATGCTGGCAGGTGATCTTTGATTAGGCTAGATTCTTTTCCCTGAGAATAACTCCCTAGTTCACTGATGGTCTCTCTGTCATAGGCATGTTGGTTTCTGGATCCATTCTGAAAAGGACTCTGTGTCTACATATTCTTTCTTGGCTACAGCTGATACAGAGTTTGGGAAATAGACTTTCTCTGAGGGGAATAAGGAACCTTCCCATACTGCTTCCTGCCCACAGGAAACCAAGTGCCAAAGATAATTTTACAAGTCTCGCAATCAATTTTTCACCCAGGCTGATGGCAATGGAAATCTCTAGAAAAGATTCTTCAAAAAAGTCTTTGATCCCATCGAACTCTGTGTGCCAATAGCCATAATAATTTTTTTTTTTGAGAATTGCTTTACTCTGAAGACATAATTAAATATACTTTGAACTCTTCCAACTTTTGACTTTTGACTTCTGTGGGACCAAGCAATTTGTCTCTTCCCTGAACTATTTTAGCCAACTGAAAGCTTTCACTGGAACCATCTCAAAAAAGGAGACTTTCTCCTGAGCTTGAGTTTTACCCAGGATGAGTCTTAATCAGCTTTAATAGCCCAAAGTATGTTTCTTTTTTATTCTTTTCTCTGATCATAGATGTAAAACAGTCCCATTTTGAAACTTTACTAGTCTCAATATCTGGGCTTATTTTCTCTAATGCCTGTTTTCAAATAGTCATTATTTTGAGTCTATCAATTATGGAAATGACCAATTTATGCTAGGAACATACTGTACCAAACCTGTGTGCCCAAAGTTAAAATTTCATTAAGTGAATTTTCTGTCTTCCAGATTATCATCAGAAAGAGTTAAACCGTACTGCATAATAACGGTTGCCTTTTTTTCCTTTTCCCCCAAAATGACTCCAAATACAGCCTGCAGCCCAGCACTAGTTTTTCCATTTTGTTCTTAATAGTGAAATCCTAGTGTTTGGTACCAGTTCTAATGGCGTTTGCTCTCCAAACAACTCCAAAATCTCAGTGGCTTACAAGAATTGAGTATTTCTTGCTCTCCTTCTATGAAGATTACAGTCAGCTCCACTCACTGGTCTCCTTCAAAAACCCAGGTTGAGGCAACAGCTTCTCTTTACCTTCAGGAAGATGGTAGAAGCCAGGGACTCAGCTTAACCATGAAGTTCTATTCAAAGGTTCGATTTTGAAGGAGGCGTCATTCTATTACTTGTTGACATTTCATCAAAGTAATTTGTGTGACCAACCCTGATGGTGGCTAGGGAAAGTTTATGCAAAAGCAAGAGGGGATGTAAATATTTGGGAACAGAAATACAATCTTACTCCATTATGTTAACCTTCCTGTATTTTGAGCAATGTTTTTGTAGACCTCCAGAGAGAATGTTGTAGAGAGACTAATACATTGAATGGGAAGAGGGATAATCAGATCCGTAAGCTCTGATTTGAGATATTTTAGACTGGTAACTCTGTGCTAAATATGTTAAGTAGTTTAAGCTTGAGAAAGAACTGGGTATTGTTTTTTAACCATTTTTTTTTTTTCAGATTGACAATAGAGAAAAATCTTTATAAACAATTCTGTTGCTTTCAGAGCTTTGGCAGATTAAGGATTGTGTCATAAGGGAGAAAGAGGAGAGAATTTCTTTCTCTGGGCTGCAGCCCACCTCCCCCCAGGAGTTGAAAGTTGTTTGTTAAAAGACTCAACTTCAGTCTTTCTGGAACAAAAAAATGAGAGGATAAAGAATAAAATATTCTAATAACTAAAGGATTTGTGCTAGGTACCAAAAAATAACGACCTCTACTGACCATATGTATGTTATAATATGTGAGACTAGTTTTATAACACTGGGCTATTTTTCTGGATAAATGGAGAAAATTCTTCGACACTATGCAAACCTGTACAGGAAAGAGTGAATATACTAGTACTTGCCTTCTAGAGTTAGAGATGGGAGTCAACCATCTCTGCAACTTTTACTATTTCTTTCAACTTTTAATTCTGCTTCCATTACATGTAAAGAATGGCATTTTCCCTGGTTTTTAGTGGCCATTTATGCTCTGTATGGAAATATCCTCTCTGAAGATAAATTTAAAAAATAGATAAATGCATGGGTATAATAAATTCAGTGATGCTAAAAGCTGTTTCCTAGGAAAATGGATATTTGTACCTGCTTGATAAGATTTTGACTGAAAAATATTCTGATCACCAATTATCCCTTGAACTAGATGAATGGACTTTTGTGTTCATCATTAAGACACTATATCCAGTTTTGTTATACGTTCTGTACTCTTTAGTATTTTTAGAACATTGCTTGTTTAGCAAAACAGAACAAAACAAAACCCACAAGCAAAGAGAAAGACTTCAGAAACAAATGTCAGATCTTTCACAAACTGGGGAACAGCTATTCCTTTCCTAGTTTGTTCCTTTTATTCTTGATATCAGTGAATGGATTTTATGTGCTATTTCTTGTAAGAAAGTGTTCTAGACCTACAGTAGTTTTTATAATCCTTAGGTTTTTGTTTTTTGTTTTTTGTTTGAGACAAGTTAAAGACTACAATTTGGTTCTACTCGCTTCCTGGCTCAAATTGATTACTTAATGCCTCCAAGAGTCAGAAAAGCAGAGACCGTATTATAATTATCTTGTAATTTGTTTCAATCATGAGAAAAACTGACCTAACACTGTTAAGTCAAAGGCTGATCAACATCTCCAGTAATAATTGAAAATCTCTTAATTTTCTTAAATAAGTGAGAGCTTAACCTAGCTAGATTACATTAGAAACCCTATTAAGACATTTCCAGTATGTGTATGATTTCTAGTTGAAGGTATTTATGTTTTAGGAGGAAATTAAAGGAAAGGCCAAACTATGATGCTAGTTGTTTCACTTTACAGCCAGTATGAATAGGAGATTTATTAAGAGAAGGTAAAAAAAAAAAAAAAATGCAGACATGAGTTTAGAACTCAAATTAGATCACAGAAAATATAATTAATCCTTAATGAGCCAGATTCTGTCAAACCATAGTTGCTCGCATAGAAAATCAGAAGCTTATTAAACACTACAATAATTCTCTCAGGCTTGTGAGAGGGCTTATTTTAAAACTCATGACTTGGGTTCAGTTCAGAAAACAACAACAGTAAGAATCTGGGACACCTGTTGTTCAGTACAAGAGGGTCCATGCCGTGTTCCTGATCTCAAAGGGAAGGCTGTCAGCTTTTCCCTATTGAGGATGATATTCGCTGTGGGTTTTTCATGGATAGATTTTATAAAGTTGAGGAATGTTCTCTCTATGCCTATACTTTGAAGGATTTTAATCAGGAACGGATGCTCTATCTTGTCTAATGCTTTTTTCTGCTTCAGTTGAGACGATCATGTGGTTCTTCTCTCTTCTCTTATTGATTTGTTCTATCACATTGATTGATTTGCGAATGTTGAACCACCCTTGCGTCCCATGGATAAATCCCTCCTGGTCATGGTGAATAATGTTTTTAATGTACTGTTGGATCCTATTAACTAGGATCTTGTTGAGAATCTTGACATCCATATTCATCAGGGATATTAGTCTAAAATTCTCCTTTTTGGTGGGGTTTTTGCCTGGTTTGGGGATCAGGGTAATGCTGGCTTCATAAAAAGAGTCTGGAAGTTTTCCTTCTGCTTCTGTTTTTTGAAACCACTTCAGAAGAAAGGTATTTTTTCTTCTTTAAATGTTTGGTAGAATTCTCCAGGGAATCCATCAGGTCCTGGGCTCTTGTTTTTTGGGAGGCTTTAGATCACTGCTTTAATCTCGTTACTAGATATTGGTCTATTCAGGTTGTCAATTTCTCCCTTTTTCAGTTTTGGAAGTTTATAGGTTTCCAGGAATGCATTCATTTTGTCTAGGTTGCTTAACTTACTGGCATATAACTGTTGATAATAATTTCTGATGATTCTATTTCCTTGGTGTTAGTCATGATCTCTCCCTTTTCATTCATTAATTTTATTAATTTGGGTCCTCTCTCTTTCCTTTTGGATTAGTTTGTCCTGTGGTTTATCAATCTTATTGATTCTTTCAAAAAACCAGCTTCTAGTTTTGTTGATGTGTTCTACTGTATCTCTGGTTTCCACTTCACTGATCTCTGCTCTAATCTTGATTATTTCTCTTCTTGTATGTAAGGTTGGGTTAATTTGTTGTTGATTCTCCAGTTCTTTAGGGCATAAAGAGAGCTGGTATGTTCTGGATTTTTCCATTTTTTTTGGGTTGAGGCTTTGATGGGTATGTATTTCCCCCTTAGGGCTGCCTTTGCAGTATCCCATAGGTTTTGTACTGATGTGTCTTCACTCTCATTGGTTTACATAAATTGTTTAAGTTCTTTGATTTCTTCATTGATCCAAACATTCTCTTGCCACTAATGTTCAACATAGTACTAGAAGTCCTAGCAACAGCAATCAGACAACGGAAAGAAGTAAAAGGTATTCAAATTGGCAAAGAAGAACTCAAACTCTCTCCGTTTGCAGATGACATGATAGTTTACATGGAAAATCCAAAAGACTCTACCCCCAAACTACTAGAATTCATAAAACAATTCAGTAATGTGGCAGGATACAAAATTAATGTAGAGAAGTCAGTTGCTTTCTTATACACTAACAATGAAAATATAGAAAGGGAAATTAGAGAATTGATTCCATTTACTATAGCACCAAGAACCATAAGACATCTCGGAATAAACCTAACCAAAGAGGTAAAGGATCTGTACTTGAGGAACTACAGAACACTCATGAAAGAAATTGAAGAAGACACAAAAAGATGGAAAAGCATTCCATGCTCATGTATCAGAAGAATAAACGTTGTTTAAATGTCTATACTGCCTAGAATAATCTATACTTTCAATGCCATCCCGATTAAAACTCCACCGGCGTTTTTCAAAGAGCTGGAACAAACAATCCTAAAATTTGTATGGAATCAGAAGAGACCCCAAATTGCTAAGGAAAAGTTGAAAAGGAAAAACAAAACTGGGGGCATCATGTTGCCTGATTTCAAGCTCTAATAGAAAGCTGTGATCACCAAGGCAGCATGGTACTGGCACAAAAACAGACACATAGACCAGTGGAACAGAGTAGAGAGTCCAGATATGGACCTGCAACTCTATGGTTAAATAATCTTTGACAAAGCAGGAAAAATATACAGTGGAAAAAAGACCGTCTCTTCAATAAATGATGCTGGGAAAGTTGGACAGCTATGTATAGAAGAATGAAACTTGACCATTTTCTTACACCATACACAAAGATAAACTCGAAATGGATAAAAGACCTCAACATGAGGCAAGAATCTATCAAAATCCTAGAGAAGAACATAGGCAGTAACCTCTTTGACATTGGCCACAGCAACTTCTTTTAAGACATGTCCTCAAAGGCAAAGGAAACAAAAATGAAAATGAACTTTTGGGACTTTATCAAGATCAAAAGCTTCTACACAGCAAAAGAAACAGTCAACAAGGAGGCAACTCATGGAATGGGAGAAGACATTCATAAATGACACTACAAAAGGCTGATACCCAGTATCTGTAAAGAACTCCTCAAATTCAACACATACAAAACCG
The DNA here is from genome assembly GCF_009829155.1 of Mustela erminea. Taxonomy (NCBI): domain Eukaryota; kingdom Metazoa; phylum Chordata; class Mammalia; order Carnivora; family Mustelidae; genus Mustela; species Mustela erminea. Next base: position 180,355,060 of record NC_045614.1, read on the forward strand.
ATAATCATGTCAAGAAATGGGCAAAAGACATGAACAAATACTTCTCCAAGGAAGACATAGAAATGGCTAACAGACGCATGAAAAAATTAGCCATCATTAGCCATCAGGGAGATTCAAATCAAAACCACATTGAGATACCATCTTACATCAGTTAGAATGGCCAAAATTAACAAGACAATAAACAAGTGTTGGAGAGGATGTGTAGAAAGGGGAACCCTCTTAACACTATTGGTGGGAATGCAAGTTGGTGCAACCACTTTGGAAAACCGTGTGGAGTTTCCTTAAGAAATTAAAAATATGGGCACCTGGGTGGCTCAGTCGTTGAGTGTCTGCCTTCAGCTCAGGTCATGACCCCAGGGTCCTGGGATCGAGCGCTGCATCAGGCTCTCTACTCAGTGGGGAGTCTGCTTCTCCTTCTTCCACTCCCTCTGCTGTGTTGTCTCTCACTGTGTCTCTCTCTGTCAAATAAATAAATATTTTTTAAAAAAGAAATTAAAAATGGAATTACTCTATGACTTAGCAATTGTACTGCTAGGTATTTACCCCAAAGATACAGATGTAGTGAAAAGAAAGGCCATCTGTACCCCAGTGTTCATTTCAGCAATGATCATAGTTATTGAACTGTGGAAAGAACAAAGATGCCCTTCAACAGATGAATGGATGAAGAAGTTATGATCCATATATACAGTGGAGTTTTGTGCCTCCATCAGAACAGATGAATACCCAACTTTTGTATCAACATGGACAGAACTGGAAGAGATTATGATGAATGAAATAAATCAGGGAGAGTCAATTATCATATGGTTTCACTTGTGGAACATAAGGAATAACACAGAGGACATTGGGAGATGGAGAGGAGAAGTGAGTTGGGGGAAATTGAAGGGAGAGGCAAACCATGAGACACTGTGGACTCTGAGAACGAAACTGAGGGTTTTGGAGAGGAGGAGGGTGGGGGGGTTGGGTGAGCCTAGTGGTGGGTATTATGGAGGGCACGTATTGCATGGAGCACTGGGTGTGGTGCATAAACAAAGAATTTTGGAACACTGAAAAAATATAAAATTAAAAAGTGCCCTTCTCAGTTTTGTTTCTTATAATGCCAGTGAGAATTCTAAATGTAATTTTATCTCCATGACTGACCAACTCCATAATTTATGTGGAATCAAGCTCGAGTTCTATATTTAACTTGCACTGACTTCACAGGAAAATGCTTTGAAAACATGGTCTTCAGATTGTCACAATAATAGTCTTCTGACATCACATACACAACTTATAATTATCCTGCACTTATTGTGTCTCCCCATATATAATATTGCACAGAGATTCATGTGGAGATGGGGGAGACATTTAGTGTCATTTTGGCTTCTGTGAAAGCATTGCTTTTTACCAGCATTGGTTAAGATCACTAAAAGGCAGAAGTCCAAATGAAAGTTCTTCTAGATGAAAGTAGAAGGGCCTGTGTATGCAGAAAATTGTCTGTAAGCTTGGTCTAATCAGATCTAGTCAGGACAGTATACACTTCATCCCTTGGGTTGAATCTCCTTTGTCAGAGATGAAACCCTGCAATCATTAAATTGGAATTAATGTGGGATTTTTGTTGATCTGAGGTTTTAGAACTACAAATATAATTCTGATAAAATTAACTACATCCAATTTTTATATTCACTTCATGAGAGGTTTTTTAAGAAAGGGAAGGTCAAAGAAGTTAGGTGTTTTGAGATCTCAGGGCCCAGGAGTACAGAAGTCAGGACGAAGCCCAGGGTAGTAAGGATGAAAATCGGCTTTCCCGACTCCCTCATTCTTTGACCTTCTGAATTCAGAATCTTGATTGGTTACTCATGATGTTCAAAATCGCATAATTATTAGTACCTTAAATTTGCCAATGCTGTGTTATTGTTTTTGTTTTGTGTTTTCTTGTTTTTGTTTTTGTTTTTTTTCTTTCAGCTTTGGCTGTTCTGATCTATAGTCCTCCCTCCCTTCCCTCCAACCCCCCAGTCCAAGGAAAAGCCCCAGCTCCCTACCAGGAAAACTTCATTATTTTAAGTGAGCTCTAGAGTCAGATTAGTCACACTGAATCACCTCCTACTTAATAGCTGTGAGACCTTTGGCATGTTAATAAACTACTCCATGACTCAGTTTTTCTTCTGTAAACTGTTAATATCTTCACTAAGGATATGCTAATTGAATTAAATGTAAATGCCTACATAAAATGTTCATAATAATGTTTAGTGCATAGTAAGTGCTTATAATATGAACTATAACACCAATAGCCAAATCTGAGCTTCTTCCTCTATTGAAAATTACCAGCTGACCATAGAATACACATTAGTTACTCCTAATGTTATTTTGTTCACATAGAAATACATTTGGAGGACTCCTGGGTGGTTCAGTCAGTTAAAGCCTCTGTCCTCAGCTCTGGTCATGATCCCAGGACCCTGGGATGGAGCCCCACATGGCTTCAGGCTCTCTGCTCAGCAGGGTGCCTGCTTCCTCCTCTCTCTCTGCCTACCTCTCTGCCTATTTGTGATCTCTGTGAAATAGATAAACAAAATCTTTAAAAAAAATACATTTGGAATTTAAAAAAATATTTATTTTCCACATAATTTATCATGTGTTTGTGCCTTCTTTTTGTCGTCCTATACTATTAAATATTACTCTCTAAATTTTAGTATATTTGTCATATAATTAGACCTATAACCCTTGGATAGAGGTTTCGTGGTATATCTTAAGATACTTAAAGAATCGTTATCAGATATCATCACTCCCAAAGCCTCACTTGTTAACACATTGCCTGTTTCAAGTGCTGAGCATCCATTTTGTTAACCTTGAACTATGCAATTCAAAGTATTTAATAAGAATATATTCTTAGAGTATTAAAGTAAATTCTGAAGAGAATCCACTGATTAATTTATTCATCTAGCAAGTGATACAGAGTTCCTTCCAGATGTCAGGTTTAAGGTAAAAACAATAAGTGAGAATTTTTTTTCATGAAATTTAGAATGTCTTCTCTAACGTGATGTGAATCACCTGGGGGTCTTGTTAAAATGCAGATTCTGATTCCATATTCCTGGGCTGAAGCCTGAGTACCTGCATTATTAAACGCCTGGGTAATGTTGATGCCCTTGGTCCTAGGAACACATAATGAATAGCAAGCACTTACATTCTCCCTAGCTAAATATCTTCTCGAGTACTCAATTTTGAACTGTTTCCCTTTTTCTTAGTCTTTCCTGAAAACAGGGGAATGTGATTTGAAATACTCTAACCAAGTCCTCCTTGGCCCCAGGAGAAGTGAACACATCATAAGATGAGTGGCCAAATGTGTGTGAGGGAGAGGCTTATGGGGTGTCTCCAGTTACTAAGAAGGATGAGGCTCTCCTAGGACAATTATGCCGTGAGTTACATGTTATCAGCTATGCTTACTCTCTTCGCTGAGGAGGGTTTAGTGAGAATACCACAATTTTGCCTCTCAAGTGATTCTTTTTTAGTGGTGAGTTTTTGCTCTAGTCCCAGAATTAATTCCATCCTGATTGTATGATTAAAAACCCATTGCACGGTTACACCAGCTTCTGATGTTCTAGGGCCTGGGGCCAGGTAAAATATAGCTACTGATGCTTTACTACTCCTGCTCAGCTTCTGATTTTTCCACCATTCCAGAAGTACAAGAATGTGAGTCATCAATGGAATTTCATAAAGTGATTTTTTTCAGTTGTCAAATCTTACACAGTTCATCTAGTTTAGATTGGCTATAGCAGCCTGATAATTTTATTGAGTAATGTACATCAAGCATACATAGAAGCCTACAGTGTTTATACCTAACCTTTATTAGGAAGAGCTGATTCTACTCTCCTATTCATGCTCTGAAATTTCACATGAAGTCCCAATCCCACCCAGTCCTCTTAAGTTATTAATAAATATTAAGTTATTTTTCCCCATTTCCTACTGTGGTAGAAGGATCTAGAAGGGTGGAGGAAAATTTTTTCTTCTGTCTGGTCTAATCAAATTGATATGAAATTAGCAGGAGAAAAACAAATATAATTCTAGACATATTAAGAGCCTTGTGGGGATAGGAGACCCACAGGCAGTCAGGAAAATGAGACCTATATGCTGCCTGGAACTAAGGAGAAGGGAGTAGGGGTTTAGAACTTCAAAAGGAAGGAAGATATTTCACAAGATGCTGGGAAGAGGAAATACTTGGTAAACAAATATTTGTAGTGCCAGTGCCAAATAAATAGTATGTAAAACAGTTAATGAGCCTACACCAAAAGGTGAGCTTCTTCTGAACAGTTAAGGAGGTAAAAACAAAACACTCGTTCAGTGTTCCATTTTTTAAAAATAATCTGCCTAAATTAATTCTCATGCCAAGGAGACACATTTGTGTTGAATAATTTTTCTCTCCTCCACGACTTAAACTTTGGAATATTCCTTAAATTCCGTTCTTCTATTCGTCCTATAGAAACTTCTTAGTAAGATTTTCTCAGTATTTCTTATTGTCATGGACACTTTTTTTTTAATTGCCCTGCCCTACCATGCCCTTGACAAGTGACCATTCTAGAGCAGATTCTGGGTATTTTTTTTCTAGTTTTTATCATATTCTCCATATTAAGATTAAAAGAAAAATTATACTGCTGTCATAGTGTTGAGTTGCTTTTGGCAGCCAGTTCCTGGTGACTCATACTCAGTAGCACAATGACCATGAAATATGCACAGTCTTATCATTAAAATGCAGAATACGACACTTGAAATGCTATGTGAGGACACAAAACACGTAATTGTGATGATGCTCTGAGTGAGATTTTGAAATATAGGAGTGGGTCTCCTCACAGGGGCTTGTAGTTTGGTAATTCAGAGGATAAGTGGGTATTATAGGACATTCCTCTTATATTGCAGACCATAAATAAGTAAACTAGAAATCTCATTAGTTAACCTCTTTGTCCTTTATTTTCAGAATTTCCTAGGAAGTGTTGTTGCTGCTTGTTTTCCATTTATTTTTCTTGCCTGTTAAAATTAGTCTCTTAAAATTACCATACCTCTAATATGAAAGCGATATTTGAACATTTCTCCCCTCCCTGCCCACCACGCCCCCCACCTTTGTTTGGAATTTATGAGATTGTCATGCTTAGAGACATGATAGTCTTGGGTGTCAATGAGTATAAGTTAAGTAAATTTATGGGTCTATTCTGAATTTTCAATTAGGATTTGTATATTTGTCCAGTTGGCAGTCCCATTAGCCACTTCTCTTCTGGAGTATGAGGACAGTCTGTCACTATCCTAGGCTTACTGGTCCCATCAAGAAAACTTTGCCTACCCCACTAAATACTTATGTTAGAATAAACCAAATCAACTTTCAAAATTTTTGTGTCTAGCCGTGTATAACATATTCAAGTTTTTACACCTGGGGGGCTTAAGTGGGTAGGAGAAGAATAAATGAAACAAGATGGGATTGGGAGGGAGACAAACCATAAGTGACTCTTAATCTCACAAAATAAACTGAGGGTTGCTGGGGGGAGGGGGTTTGGGAGAAGGGGGTGGGATTATGGACATTGGGGAGGGTATGTGCTTTGGTGAGTGCTGTGAAGTGTGTAAACCTGGTGATTCACAGACCTGTACCCCTGGGGATAAAAATATATGTTTATAAAAAATAAAAAATTAAAAAAAAAATACACCTGGGTTTAAAAGGAAGCTGCTGCTACTGCATCTTTCCTCTGGTCTTTCTTTCCAGTTTTGGGATCAGTGTATTATTATCAGTGTATTATTTAGATTATTGAACTAAAGGTTAAGCTTTCTAACTTCTTCCGGTCTGGTTGGAAATCAAAGTTACAACGCAAGTATCTTCAGGTGAACTGGAGATACTTCCATCCTTTCACAATGCTCTGGGGATAAAAAAAAAAAAAAAAAAAAAAAACATTTCTGTTAACTGGAGATTTGTTAAAATTCATTGATAAAACGACATGTACCTTTTGATGATTGTTTACATTTCTTTATATTGAGTTTTTCAGGTTTTCTATCACTGCTTTACAGTTTTCTGACAATTTTTGTTTCAATAGAAAAATTCTTTTACATCAAGATTGACTTTCTTTTTCTTTAGCATTTACCTATCTGCAGTTAAGTACACTTTTTCCTTCCCAATGCTGTTTTCATGTTTTTTCTTTTTGTTGATAATACTTTTTGTTGATCAGATTATGCATATCATTCCTCTTAAAAATCCAGATATAAAAACTTAAGCTGCTATTGTAGTAACTTCTGGTTTTGTTTTCTAATCTTTTAACCTTTTTCATATATATTTTTGCTTTTTTTCTTGGGTATTAAAGACTTCATTTTTCTAATCTTTTTTTTTTAAGATTATTTATTTATTTATTTGACAGAGATCACAAGTAGGCAGAGAGGCAGGCAGGGAGAGAGATGGGGAAGCAGGCTCCCTGCTGAGCAGAGAGCCCCATGCAGGACTCGATCCCAGGACCCTGAGATCATGACCCAAGTCGAAGGTAGTGGCTCAACCCACTGAGCCACCCAGGCACCCTCTTCCAATATTTCTAATATACTATTTAGAAAATGCTTATCTTTACATATGTGAACTCTAAGCAGTCTTAGTGCTGCTTTGGTGGCGTTGTTTTAGGGATTTATAGCATGTTCCTTTTCATTAATTTCTACATAATTGGTGAATTTGTTTCACTATGTTGCTGTAACAGAGTATCACAAACTTGTTGGCTTAGTCCACAGATATATATTGTCTCACAGTTCCAGAGACTAGAAGTCCAAAATCAAGGTGCTGGAAAGCTCTATTTCCTCTGATTCATTCTGTGAACAAACAATCTGTTTCAGGCCTCTTGGCTTGTAGAAGGCCATCTCCCTGTGTCTTCACATATTATTCTATACATGTCTGTCTCTAAATTTCTTTTTCCTTTTTTTTTTAAAGATTTTATTTATTTATTTGACAAAGAGAGAGAGATCACAAGCAGGCAGAGAGGCAGGCAGAGATAGAGGGGGAAGCGGGCTGCCCGCCAACCAGAGATGCTGATGCGTGGCTCAATCCCAGGACCCTGAAATGATGACCTGAGCCAAAGGCAGAGACTTAATCCACTGAGCCACCCAGACACCCCTAAATTTCTTTTTCTGAGGAATTCTGTTAGATTGGGTTAGGGGCCTACTCCATGCCAGTATGCCATCCTCCTAACTACTTACCTCTCTAATGACCCTATTTCCAAAGAAGGTCACATTCTGAGGGGTTAAGATGACCACATAAAAACTTTGATGAACACTGTTGTACCCATAACAATTCTAAATTCAAAATTGTTTAGGATATTCTTTACTTTCCAACAGGAAGTACTTGTTTTTTTCTCATCCTTCTGTTTTTTGCCATTGTTTTTATGAACAACAAATCACATCATTTGGGGGATCAGCAAGTGTAGTATGAATATTTAATCCTTTTTTTTTTTTAAATTCATTTATTTGACAGGGAGAAATCACAAGTAGGCAGAGAGGCAGGCAGAGAGAGAGAGGTGGAAGCAGGCTCCCCGCTGGGCAGGGAGCCCGATATGGGGCTTGATCCCAGGACCCTGAGATCATGACCTGAGCTGAAGGCAGAGGCTTTAACCCACTGAGCCACCCAGGTGCCCCTATTTAATCCTTCTTGTAACTGACCAGAATTATGTGTATTGTCTTCTTAAAATCTAATTGGTTTTGGTTTATATACTTCAAATCCCCCTTGTTTGATCCAGAACATTTTGATTATTAAATCTTCTAGATGAATTGTCAGGAAGCTAATATTACCTACCCCCACCCCTCACAAGTAGGGCTTTCTGACCCAAGAAAACTAGAGCCTACATTCTAGGAGAAGCCTTGGAACTTGAAGGATGGCTGGAAACAGGCCTGAAGATTTCGTGAGAGATTTAGAGATTTACCTCTGATGTGTTTACATTTCAAAGGGGAGTGAAACCCTTTGGTTTCATTTGCATTCAAAGGATTAAAAACCACTAGAAACAAGGGTTTCTCTTTTTCCTCTCAGGAGGAGAAGGGAACAACATGTATATGAACTCTTTGATTCACAAGTTTAGTGTTTCTCCTCTGAGATAAAAGAACCCTGTGTTTGTGCATGTGCTTAAGTCAAATTACTCCAGAAAGGGAAGAATTTAAGACCTAGGGCATTGATGTTGCTATTGTGCCCAGTAAATGGAAATCTGCCTTAACCCAAAAACTTCATGCTTACATTCAGGACCAGGTAAACATCAATTAAAAAAACTTATCAATTGTGTGTTCTACAAATGCTACTTGGTCAGATTTCTTAGAAGGAGTATCAGACTAACTAGGTTTTTAATATTAAAATATCAAAAATCCCATCTTTTTCTAAATGTTCTGAATGTTCCTTCCCATAGTTTTACATATTTGCCTCTATTGTCTTTATATTAAGCAGTTACCTATTGATCTATTTTATTAAATTTGTTTTTTTCCCCTTTCATGCTACCTTCTGCTACCAACTCCGTATATTTTGTCTTAACTCTGTCAAAAGGCAAGTATATAGATGGTTTTTTTTCAGTGCCTGGGTGGCTCCGGTCAGGTAAGCATCTGACTTGTGATTCCGGCTCAGGTCATGGTCTCAGGGTTGTGAGCTTGACCTTGGCATCTGCTTAAGTTCCTTTTTCCCTCCCCCACAGTCTCTCTCTCTCAAAAAAAAAAAAAAAGTGTCATTTTTAAAGATTGAGTTCCAATAGTTGTAATTTCGTAGATTGCCTTGTCAACCTAGAATCCAGTGTTTTGTGTTTTTTTTTTTTCTTCCACGATTTTATTTAAACTCAAGTTAGTCAGCATGTAGTGTAATATTAGTTTCAGGAGTAGAATTTAGTGATTCATCACTTACATATAATACCCAGTACTCATCCCAACAAGTGCCCTTCTTAATATCCATAACCCATTTGGCACATCCCTCACCCACCTCCCCACCAACAACCCTCCGTTTGCTCTCTATAGTTAAGTCTCTTATGGTTAGCCTTCCTCTGTTTTCTTATTTTTCCTTTCCATCCCCTATGTTCATCTGTTCTGTCTCTTAAATTCCACATATGAGTGGAATCCGATAGTATTTGTCTTTTTCTGACTGACTTCACTGAGGATAATACACCCTGGTTCTAGCCATGTCATTGCAAATGGTATTTCCTTCTTTTTGATGACTAATGTTCCATTGTGTATATATACCTCATCTTCTTTGTCCATTCATCAGTCAATAGATGTTTGTGCCCTTTCCATAATTTGGTTCTTGTTGATTGTTGATGGTGCTGCTATAAACATTGGGGTTCACGTACCCCTTTAAATCAGTACTTTTGTATCCTTTGGATTAATACCTTTGGATAAATACCTAGTAGTACAATTTCTGGGTCACAGGGTAGTTCTATTTTAACTTTTTGAGGAACCTCCATACTGTTTACCAGAGTGGCTCGACCAGTTTGCATTCCCACAAATGGTACAGCCATTCTGACTGGTGTGAGGCAGTATCTTGTTATGATTTTGATTTCTTCTTCCGTAATGAGTGCTGCTGTGTCCGTAATCATGTGTCTGTTGGCCATTTGGATGTCTTCTTTGGAGAAAGTCTGTTCATGTCTTCAGTCCATTTTTTTAAAAAAAAGATTTTATTTATTTATTTGTCAGACAGACACAGTGAGGGAGGGAACACAGTGGGAGGGGGAGAAGCAAGCTTCCCACTAAGCAAGGAGCCTGATGCAGGTCTCGATCCCAGAACCCTGGGATATGACCCGAGCTGAAGGCAGATGCTTAATGACTGAGCCACCCAGGTGCCCTTACCCATTTCTTAACTGAATTATTTTTTGGGTGTTGAGTTTGATAAGTTCTTCATAGATTTGGCATGCTAGCCCTTTATCATAGATGTCATTTGCAAATGCCTTCTCCTATTCCGTATGTTGCCTTTTAGTTTTGTTGATTGTTTCCTTCATTGTGTAAAAGCTTTTTATTTTGATGAAGTCCCAATAGTTCATTTTTGCTTCTGTTTCCCTTGCCTCAGTAGGTATATCTAGTAAGAAGTTGCTAGAGCTGAAGTCAAAGAGATTGCTGCCTGTGTTTTCCTTAACGTTGCTGTCCAGTTTTCCCACCACCATTTGGCAAAGAGACTGTCTTTTCTCCATTGGATAGTCTTTCCTGCTTTATCAAAGATTAACTGACTCTACCAGCTGTGGGTCTAATTCTGGGTTTTCTGTTCTGTTCCACTGATCTGTGTGTCTGTGCTAGTACCATACTGTGTTGAAGAGCACAGTTTTGTAATACAACTTGAAGTCTGGAACTATGATGCCTCCAGCTTTGGTTTTCTTTATTGAAATTTCTTTGTATATTCAGGGCCTTTCCTGATTCTATACAAATTTTAGAATTGTTTTTTCTAGCTCTGTGAAAAATGCTGGTGGTACTTTGATAGGGATTGCTTTGAATGTGAAGATTGCTTGAGTTAGTATAGACATTTTAGCAATGTTTGTTCTTCCAATCCATGAGCAAGGAATATTTTTCCATTTCTTTGTGTCCTCTTCAATTTCTTTCATAAGTGTTCTAAATAGTGTTCCGAGTACAGATCTTTTACCTTTTTTGGTTAGGTTTGTTCCTACATATCTTATGGTTTTTGGTAGAGTTGTAAATGGGATTGATTCCTTGATTTCTCTTTCTGCTGCTTCATTATTGGTATACAGAAATGCAACAGATTTTTGTACATTGGTTTTTATATTCTGTGATTTTGCTGAATTCCTTATTCTAGCAATTTTTTTGGTGGCGTTTTTCAGGTTTTCTACATAGAATATCATGTCATCTTCAAGAGCGAGAGTTTGACTTCTTCCTTGCCAATTTGGAAGCCTTTTATTTCTCTTTTTCTTAATGCTATTTTTCTCTATGCTTAAAAAATTGCAATATTTTAAATAAAGAAGAAATCTTTAATGTTCTTCAAGGTTTTAATTTTATTTGAGAGGGAGAGAAAATGGGGGAATGGGCAGAGGGGGAGAGAAAGGGACAAGTAGACTGCTGAGTGCAGAGCCCCACATGGGACTCAATCTCACAACCCCAAGATCGACCTGAGCTGAAACCAAGAGTCAGATGCTTAACTGACTGAACCACTCAGGCATCCCTCTTTAATATCTTTTATAGCAGGACAGCACAACACAACCATGGCAGTATCCAGGCTATCTAGCATTATCCAGGTTTAGCATCATAATTCTATGGTTTTCCTGAAAGTTTTTCTTTTGGTTTGTAAAACCTGGACTTCAGGGGGCCTGTTTCTCTTGATCTAATGATTGGGGTGCCAGATATAGAGCACTCCTCAGGGAAATATTCCGTGTTTTTGGATCCTTCCTGATTGTGTATTGCTGTCCATAGGTTGGGTGGTTTTTGTTTTTTTGTTTTTTTCTTTTTCTTTTCCTTTTATTTTTATTTTTATTTTTTTGTCAGAGCTTTTTGGCTAGGTGAGGTCTGTCTCTCCTGCCAATCTGATGCTGTCCATTTTATCCTTTGTTATAAAGGATATGTTCATACTGTTTTTCAGATTTTTTTCAGAGAATGTCTTTCCTATGTAGTTATAGATTATATCTGCGGAAGTGAAAATAAGATCTTCCTATGCTGCCATCTTGAACCCAACTCCAATCTCAGTTTTTGAAGTGAGATACAATCCAATTTCTGACACTTTTTCAATTTCCCTAAACTGGTTTCTTTATTTTTTTAAAAAAGACATATAGCTGACATATAATAGTTTCAGGTATACCACAGTGATTTGACAGTTTCATTTGTTAAAAAAATGGTCACCATAGGTATAGTTACCCTCTGCCACCATACAGAGTTATAACAGTATTCCTTATGCTTCAGTTTATCTCCCAAATGCAAATAATATCTATTTTCCTCAAGACATTTAATTTACATGCATTACTGCATTTAAATGTAGCCCAGTGCCTGGTACATACAAAACATTCAATTAGCATTATTATTACCCATTTAAAATGGAAAAGGATTTATCTTAAAGATATAAAAGTTCTCTACAAGTTAGTCCATATATATTTGTTGTGGACTAGGCATTGTTACAGGTGCTTGAGAGAAAGTGGTTAACAAGAGACAGGATACCTGTTTTCAAGGAATTTATGTATTAGTGGATAGAAGTATTCTAGGTATAGAAAAATAGACAATAAACACATAAACTAGTATAGGACAAAGTAAAATTTAGATTGTGAAAAAATACAATATGGTAAAGAATTAGAAAGCGACCAGGTTATCAACCATTGTCTTTTCAGGTAAACTTTAATTGAGAATGGCTAGAAGAAACAGTGGATATAAAGATGCTAACAAGCTTGTTATTTTAAGAGCCAGCAAGGCTAGTTACTTGGGAGAGTAAATGGAAGGTGAGGGAGCCCTGAAAAGTATAGATGGGCAGGAATGGATCAGAAAATTTTAAAGACTGTAGTTCACAAATTTGGAAGTGGTTGATTTTGTAATGAAAAGTCATTTAAGCAAGGAAGTGACATGACCTGGTTAAAATTTTGAAAGATCTTCTTGGCTTCTTTGTGGTGAATGGATTTAGAAGAGTGAGAGTTAAAGCTGCCAAAACAATGAGGAGGTTACTGACATAATTGCCATGGAGGATGAGATTGACCTGAACTAAGCTTTTGCACTGAGGATACTGAAAAACTGTTGGAATATATTTGGAATATATTTTCAGTTAGAGGCAACAGAATAAATTGGATGGGAGGTATGAGTGAAAGAAAAGGATAATGACCTTAAAGTTTTGTCTAAGCAAACTGAGGGTTGGACTCAGGTCTTTCTTTCTTGATCAAATTAAATGGATTTTAAATAGACTATAAGGATATAATATTGTGCAGACAGAGAAAAAGTGCTTCAGAACAAGAAGGAATCAATCAGATTATTCTTTAATGTAGAAATTCTGCATTCTAAGAAACCACTGAAAGATTTGATGCTTTCCTCTTAGCACTGTGAGTGGCTTTCTCAAGCAACTGCATCTCCATTCATTGGCATTCTAGACAACATTCTTGTCTCCTCTTGAAAAAATGGAGATGAATATTTTTGGCTTATCTACTCTGCTCAGGAAATGTTTGCCTTAATTATTTGTGTAACATGTGAAAATTGTTTAAAATATAGTGAAAATGAGGAATGTGAAATAGGAATAGAAATGTTGAATTTCAGAATATTATAAAATCATTCAGTGTACTAGCTGGTCATATTTTATCACCTCTTTTATGAGGTTTCTTATATTTAAAAAATCCTACTCCCGACAAACAGCAACAAAATCTTAAGATAACTTTCTATTTATATTGAGAAGCTCTAATAAAAGGGCAGAAATTACAAAGTGCCATATTTCCTTTGGCTGTAGTCTGATTTGAAGCTTGGGAGGGACTCAACTCACCGTTGTTGGAGGGATGGCCATATAGAAAGCAGAGGAAGAAATTCAGACAAAGGCTGCTCACCATCCCCATCCCGGGTCATCAGCTGACAGCCAGTAAGAAAACAGGGCCTCAGTTACATAAACACAAAGAATGGAATTCAGGAAACAAGATGAATGAATTTGGAAGGAGAGATCGCTTCAGAACCTCCAGCAAAGAATGCAACCTTGCTGACACCTCGATTTTGGCTTCATGAGACTCTAAACGGAAGAGACAGTTAAATTACATTGTACTCAGATGTCTGCTGAACAAAACTGTGAGATAATAAATGGGTGTTGAGGGGCGCCTGGGTGGCTCAGATGGGTCCTGGGATCGAGTCCTGTATTAGGCTCCCGGCTCAGTGGGGAATTTGCTTCTCCCTCTCCCTCTGCCTCTCCCCCTGCCCATGCGTGCTCTCTCTCTTTCAAATGAATGAGTAAGAAATCTTAAAAATAAATAAATAGGTGTCAATTTCAGCTGCTAAATTTGTGAAAATTTTGTTATGGTAACAACAAAAAAGTTAATGCAATTGATGAACAAAGGAGGTAGAATATGACACCAAAGAAGAAAGACAATCCTTTTAGAAATATTTCTTTATATAAAATTACTGTCCATTGTGTATACTCTTGGTTGTGCAAAGTAACTTGCCTTCATTTTGATAATAAGATAATTTTGAAGTGAAGGAAAAGAATATTCTCAAGGAAGAATTGCTTTATTTCAAGATCTCATTTATTTCCTGAGTAGTTTTCACCTGGAAAGTATAATTATCTTTTCTAGATATACTATTTTATTGAATAAAGCTGAAACTAGAAAACTAAAAGATTTATAATAGTAAGGAAACAAAGAAACATTGGGAATTGTTTTGTTGAACTTTGAAGATAGTAGGATTTTGACCTAGATGAGTAGGCAAGGATTCTAAAATATGATATTTTACATGACGCTGGGCAAATCACTCAACCTTGTTGTGACATAATCTTCCTTATCTGCTAATGTGAATATTAACGAAAATGACCTCAGAAGGTTGTTGTAAGGGTTAAATGGGTAGGAAATCAGGACTTAGAATAACAGGCCAATAGGAACAAAGTTTTTCTACTTTATCTAAAGGTATTTCTGTATGGGAGATGGAACAATAGATGTAAACGGAGAGCAAGAGAGGCATATTCCTGTAACCTACCTGCATGAGAGAAACTCACTTGTTTGATTATTTACAGCTACTCTTCAAGATAAATGACATGTTTTTTTAATTCTCTCCAGCTCTATCATTAGCCCAGAGAAAATATAAGATATACTATTTCCCATTGTTAGAATGTTATCAACTTTCACAAATAAAGCTGCTGTGTTACAAGATAACCAACAGAAGTCCATATATAAAGCTATTGTAACTCTAGTCTAATTATATTACAGGAGAAATATCTGCATTGAAATAAGCTGCCTGCAAGCTGGAGTGCAAGGACTGTATCATATTTAGCTGAAAAGATGTTGACTGCAGTTTCTGGCATATAATACATATAATACCTTTTTACTTTTTTACTGTTTTAATTTTTTAAAGATTTTATTTGTCAGAGAGAGAGTGAGTGAGCACAAGCAGGGAGAGCAGTAGGCAGAGGGAGAAGTGGGCTCCCCTCTGAGCAGGGAGCCCGATGTGGGACTCTATCTGATTCCAGGACCCTGGGATCATGACCTGAGATGAAGACAGTTGTTTACCAACAGAGCAACCCGGGCGTCCCTTTACTATTTATTTTTGAGAGAAAGAGTATGTGCTTGTGCAGTTATGTGGGAAGGTGGGGGTGGGGCAGGGGTGGGGCAGGACAGCACATGGAGGAGCAGAGAAAGTGGGAGAGAGAATCTTAAGCTGGCTCCATGCCCAGTATGGAGCCTGATGTGGGGCTTGATCTCAACCCTGAGATCATAACCTGAGCCCCAATCAAGAGTTGGATTCCCAGAAGACATGAACAGATACTTTTCCAATAAAGACCTACAAATGGCTAACAGACACATGAAAAAATATTCATCATTAGCCATCAGGGAAATTCAGATCAAAACCACATTGAGATACCACCTTACACCACCTAGAATGGCAAAGATTAACAAGGCAGGAAACAACAAATGTTGGAGAGGATGTGGAGAAGGGGTAACCCTCTTACACTGTTAGTGGGAATGCAATTTTGGAGCTTCCCGAAAAAATTAAAAATAGAGCTACCCTATGACCCAGAAATTGCACTACAGGGTATTATCCCAAAGATGCAGATGCAGTGAAAAGAAGGGCTGTCTGTACCCCAATGTTCATAGCAGCAATGTCCACAATAGCCAAACTGCAAAGAGCTGAGATGCCCCTCAAGAGACGAATGGATAAAGAAGAGGTGGTCCATATATACAACGGAATATTCCTCAGCCATCAGAAAGGATGAATACCCAACTTTTGCATCAACATGGATGGGACTGTAGGAGATTATGATGAGTGAAATAAGTCAAGTAGAGAAAGCCAATTATCATATCATTTCACTTAATTGTGGAAAATAAGGAATAACATGGAGGACATTAGGAGAAGGAAAGGAAAAGTGAAGGTGGGGAAATCAGAGGTGGAGATGAATCGTGAGAGACTATATGGACTCCAGGAAACAAACTGAGGTGTTTAGAGGGGAGGAGGGTGGAGGAGACTGCATGGAGCACTGGGTGTTACACACAAACAATGAATCATGGAACACAGCATCAAAACCTAATGATGTATTGTGTGGTGACTAACAATACACTAAAAATTAGAAAAAAAGAGTTGGATGCCCAACTGACTGAGCCATCCAGATGCCCCTCCCTTTTTATTATTAATTTTTTTAATTGCACTTTGCTTTATTGTGTTTTCTACAGATGGAGAGGCTATGAAACCACAGTGTGTTGAACAAACTTATTGGCCTCATTTTTCCAACAGCATTTGTTTACTTTGTGTCTATTTCACATTTTGGTGATTCTCACAATATTTCCATGCTTTTATATAATGGTGATGTGTGAATAGTGATCTTTGTTCCTAATATAATTGTTTTTTGGGGTACCACAAACCACATCAATATAAAAGAATAAACCTAATCCATAAATGTTGTGTGTTCTGACTGCTCCGTGACAAGCTTTTTCCCTCTCCCTCTCCTTGGGTCTCCCTATTACTTGACACCAAATAATATTGAAATTAGGCCAATTAAGAACTCTACAATAGTCTGAGTGTTCAAGTGAAAGGAAGAGTCACACTTTTCTCCTTTGAATCAAAAGCTAAAAATGATTATGCTAATGATGAAGGCATATCAAAAGCAAAGACCAGCTGAAACCTAGGCTTCTTGTATCATTTAGCCAAGCTGTGATTGGAAAGAAAAGTCTAGAAGGAAATTAAAAGTAAAAAGTGCTAAAAATTAAAAGTGCTACTCTAATGAACACAGATTAAGAACGCAAAACAGCCTTATTGCTGAGGTGGAGAAAATTTTAGAGATCTGGATAAAAGATCAAACCAGCCATGATATTCCCTTAGGTCAAAGCCTCATCCAGAGCAGGGCCCTAACTCCTCATTTCTATGAAGGCTGAGAGAGGTGAGAAAGCTGCAGAAGGAAAATTTGAAGTTAGCCAAGGTTATTCCTTAAGGTTTAAGAAACCACTTCCATCACATAAAATTGCAAAGTGAACCTGCAAGTGTTGCAGTAAGTTACCTAGAGGATCTGTGAAGCTAAATAGGTTTTCAGTGTGGATGAAACATCCTTCTGTTGGAAGAAGATGCCATCTAGGACTTTCATAGCTAGAGAGAAGTCAATGCCTGGCTTCAAAGAATCAAAGGACAGCTGCCTCTTGTTAAGCATAAATGCAGCTGGTGATTTTAATTTGAAATCCTTTACCATTCTAAAAAATCCTAGGACCCTTAAAATTGTGCTAGATCTACTGTCTGTGCTCTCAGCCAATGGAACAACAAAGCCTGGATGGTTGCACATCTGTTTACAACATGATTTATAGGATATTTTTAGTCCAGTTTGGGAGCTGTTTTCAAACGATTTCTTTCAAAATACTGTTGCTCCTAGATAATGCACTTGTTACCTAAGAGCCCTGATGGGAATGTCCAATGCCATTCATGTTGTTTCCATGCCTGCTAACACAATATCCAATCTGTAGCATGTGGATCAAGGAGTAATTTTGACTATGAACTCTTATTTAGGAAGTCCGTTTTGTCAGATGATAGCTATTATAGGTAGGGACTCCTCTGCGGGTCTGAGAAGAGTAAGACGAAAACCTTCTGGAAAGGATTCACCATTCTAGATGCCATTAAAGAACTTAGTGATTCATGGAAGCGGTCAAAATATCAAATTAACAGAAGTTCAAAAGAAGTTGATTCTAATGCTCATGGATGACTTTGAGGAGTTCAAGACTTCAGTGGAGGATATAACTCAGATTGGAAATAGGGAGAGAACTAGGATTAGAAGTGGAGCCTGAAGATAGGACTGAACTTCTACAGTCTCATGATAAAACTGGAATAGAGGAGTTTCTTCTTATGGATGAGCAAAGTGGGTTCTTGAGATGAAGCCTACTCCTGGTGAAGATATGAAGATTGTTGAAATGACAGCAAAGGACTTAGAATACTGCATAAACTTAGCTGATAAAGCAGTGGCAGGGTTTGGGAGGATCGACCCCAATTTTGAAGTTCTGCAGGTAAAATGTTATCAAACAGCATTGCATGCTATAGAAAAATTGTACATGGAAGGAAGAGATGTCGATGTGGCAAACTTTATTGTAGTCTTATTTTAAGAAATTGCCACAGCCACCCCAGACCTCAACAAGTACCACCTGGGTCAGGCAGCAGCCACCAACACGGAGGCAAGATTCTCTACCAGCCAAAAGATGGACTCTGAAAGCCCAGGTGACTGGTAGCAATTTTTAGCAATAAAGTATTTTTAAATTAAGGCATGTAGTTTTTTTTTTTTTTAGACTTAATGTTATTGCACACTTAATCAACTACAGAATAATGGAAAAATAACCCTTATGTACCCTGGGAAAGGAAAAGTTTTATTTGACTAGTTTTTTTTTTTTTTTTTTTGCTTTGTTTTGTTTTGTTTTTGCAGTATTCACTTTAGTGTGGTCTAGAAATGAATGGACAGTATCTCTGAGGGTATGCCTGTAAGTACTAAACAGATATTTAATAAACATATAATGTTAGGCCTCATTGATATTAGAATTCATTGTTATCAATAGAATTTAACTTTCTCATATTGTTATAGCCAGAAAGGAACTGGAAAAAATCTAAGTACCAAATTTAGTACTGTTTTTTGGGTGTTGATTACCCTTTTCTTAATTCTTTTTTTTTTTTTTTTAAGATTTTATTTATTTGACAGAGAGAGATCACAAGGAGGCAGAGAGGCAGGTAGAGAGAGAGGGGAAGCAGGTTCCCCACTGAGTACAGAGCCCATGTGGGGCTCAATCCCAGGACCCTGAGATCATGTCTTGAGCCGAAGGCAGAGGCTAAACCCACTGAGCCTCCCAGGCGCCCCCCGCTTTCTTAATTCTGAGTACCTCTTGTGTTAACTTTATTTTTAAATATTCAAACTATTTACCAACTATTGCTTTCCTATAACCTTGAAATATTTTTCTTAACTCTGAGCATTCCCTGCTCTGCACTGTTTGCTAGGATAAGAGAGCTTTTCATCTTTCCTAAGCTAGTTCATCTTCTGCTTGAATTTAGAGTCTCGGCTCTATTGTTGTCAGACCTGGTATTAGCCTTATCATGATCTTTCCCCTATTAGAGGAGACAGGATTTGACTAATTCCTTCCCTTTAAGAATGAATTTACTAGAGGAAAAAAAATGGGAAGAGAAGAGATACGATGTTATCAACATCATTGTCTATTTGGAGAGATACCCCCTGAGTTATCTTCTCAGATGTGACTTGAAGACGAATAACTGTGTCAGGAAACTCTTTATAACACCAAGAAGTGTCTGCTCAAAGCACTAAGTGCACTTCGTTCTGACCAAGAAGGAAAGAAAGGACTCCCGTGCCCCCAGGCGATTACCTCCACAACTCTGACTTGGCAACCTTGAATTGCTAAAGGAGTGCTCAATGACCAGCTTCAGGCAGCTGCCCTCCCTGTTGATTCCAGAGCAAGATAATAAATATCTAACCTCAGTTATCAAGAGTGATACTCTGGGTTTATAAAGTGAGTTAGAGTGTGCATAGGACAGTCAACTTAAATTACAGTTCTGGTTCATTATAGTGGATTCTATTACTCAAATCAGTTTGGCAAACAAACAGATGCCATTTTTGATCTATGTTTTTTCCCCCCTCCCCCACTCTCCTACATCTTTCTTTAGGAATTAAGTGAAGATATTCTTTAAATTTGGCATTGAGTTTCTCAGGCAGTGGAAACTGGGCCACTATTCACCAAAATAATGTTACCAGATTTTTTTTTTAAACATTAAATGTCTCATTGCTTTTGATAACATTTTTAAATAACTCTTCTGATCTCTTTATTTACCTGTGTTTCTGGTTTCTTTTCTAGGATCAAGCAAAGGTAGATAATAACGTCCCAGTGAGGCAGCGATGAATAAATGCTACCCTCTCTTCTTATAAGTCCCTCCTTTCTGAACTGCTAGAGCTACCTCATACCCAGCAGAGTTTGAGCTCAGCAGGTGGCCATCCTATTAGAGACTTTTCCAGGCTCCCTTGCATCCTGGTATATTTTCTTAGGTTCAGCCCCGAAAGTGAATAAAGAGTGATGTGACCGTTTCCAGTTCTGGACCTTATGATATTGGGTATGTGCTTTTCTTGCTCTTCCCACTGGCTATAATAAAGATGTGGCGGCCTCCATGCTTTAAGTAAAATCATGCCATGCTCGGTAGTCATGATAGGAAAGAATCTGAGTTTCTGAATGACAGAATAGAAACAGTCTCCCCAATAGCATGAGCTCTTAATCTTGGGACTATTTGTGAAAGTCTATCTTAATTAAGCCATTATACTTCTGGGGTATGTTACAGCAACTTACAGTTTACTTTCACTTATACTGACTGCTGCTTGATGGCAACCCTGATTTTTAGCTTTAGTACTGTAAAAGCAGCACTTGGTTTGGAGATAGGAATATAATTGTTAAAAAATGTGATACTGGACTGAGGCACAAGAGACCACAGCTCAAGTTCAGCGCTGCAATTAGTATGGACTTGAGTGAATTATTTTGATTATCTTATAAAAATTATCACTGTCACATAATATCCTGAGCTTTTACTCATCTGTTACCGTCCCAGACTATAAGTTGTGCAAATACAGTTAATACTTTTAAACAAATCCTCTATGGCACAAAGAAGAGGTCTTGGCATATAGTATATATGCAATAAATATTTGTTGAATTATTTGAACTTTTCTGGTCCTATATTTACATTAAATATAAAAATTAGATATAATTGACAAGGCACTTTGAGATTATCTTAACATTTCATGACAATTTGTTTTAATAAAAATATGGACTCTGCCACTCATGGCCTTATTAGTATAAAAATAAATTGTATCTATACTAACATTTAAAAGCTGGTATATAATAGGTACCCAGCTAAACCATGGAAATGTAATGGTATAATACTGTTGGGGTTATGGGAGTGGATGGAGTTAGAGTGGTGCTATCCTAAAAAATACCCCATCATTTGGAATTAAGATGCAATGTCCTATAAAATACAAGTTATTAGAGACATGGAAAAAGTGTTGTAAGAACAGGAAGTGGCAGTGGAATTTTCTTGCCCCTTGGGAATGGAATGAGAATGAGGAAGATTAGAGATACTTAAGCTCCCTCATGACTTGAAAGGAGAAATCTGTGGACAAAGACATTTAACAGGGCCTTTGGACAGAGAGTTTAATATGAAAATTTACTCCAAGTAATAGAAGCAAGTTGTTAGGTTAGGGTGCAAGTGGAAAAAAATAGAAATATATCGACAGAGATGAAGACCTGATCTTGGTAATTCTGACTTCATTTTGTACCAGTCCGTTTTCCTCTTGTCCTTAGGGCAATGGCTTAATAAACATTTTAGAAAAATTACTGTGGCAGCAGTGTTCATGAGTGGGAAAAAGGGAGGCAGAGAGTATAACACAGATATGGGGGTGTGGAAAAGGTGTAGAGAATTGTTAGGCAGGTCTGGTCCTTGAAAAGCAAATTATCACATACATAAAAATGGTTATAAATTGATCATGTTCTTGAAATCAATACACAGAACTTGTCACAGAAGGTTAAGCCAGAGAATGCCTAACTTCCAAATATTAGACACTCCAACACAGTTTGCATCAATGTTGTGTGATCTTAAGCCTTTGTCTCAGCAGCTATATATATAAGCTGTACATACATATTGGGTGAACTGCTTATTCCTTTCTGAAGTATGTAATTTTTAATATTGGGTTTGTCCTCTCCCACTTTGGGGTATTAGAAATTACCAAATTTAATGAAACTATTTTCCTTATAGTTCTATTGAACTCTGTATTTTGAAATTTTATATGCAAGATTGGAACACACTTCATTTAGTAAAATACCTGTGTATATTAAAATTTTAATCATCATCTTCTAAAAGTCATTTAAATATGTTAAGCAGTGAGTAAATGGAAATGAGAATAAGGCAACATATTATTTTACTTAAATATTTTCTTTTTGTGTATCTCCATCTTTCTCCTAATCTTTCTAGGCTGTGGTCCTAGAGGGAAATCTGTCCCAACTTCTATTTTTCATTCAGTGTGTCTAAATATGTCAAACTCCAGAGACAAAATGAGAAAAGCAAGATGAGAATAGGCTGTTTTAGTTTCTTCTGATGTTTTCCTCCAGACATGGAGATTGGCACAGAAAGATTGCAGAATTCCTCCCAAGAGATGACTGCAGTATAACATCTCCACATAGAGGAAAGAACAATAATATAAGACCATTGCTATCAGTACAGAGAACATCAGAAACTTCTAGCAAAGTCATGATTTTTCCAAAGTGAAAGAGGAATTGGTCTTAGGAATAATTCCTTAGGAATCTGTATTTTAATTTTTCTCTACATCTGGAAATTTGGACAAAATAAGGATTCCAATTTGCATACTTTAAAGTGCTGAAATCTAATAGATTGGTATATGAAAAGTCAGTGTTTCCATATTGTTTTATAAAATGTGTTACAATGAACTGAATTTTTTTTTTCACTTTAATATCACCTCTCTGAAATTTAGGAGAAGTTCATTGAAACTTTGAAATGAGATTTTTTGTTGTTGTTTTTTGTTTGTTTAATTAGTTGTTTAAGCAACACTGTTTTATACTAATGGAAATTTTGGTATTAAAATGGTGACTTTCTCAAATCACTTGGTCAGGGACAATGTTCAAAGTCCTTAGTGAAAAAACCTGAGAACAAGTTGTTTCAATGCTATAAAGAAAAGTTAAGCTTTTATACTTTGAGCATTTTGTGGTTGGACACTCAGAATAGACTATGAGGATAACAGGAGCTTTTTAACCCAATAGATTTCAAAACACAACTGTTATTTCATCAGGTGTTGTGTTGCAGGAGTGTGATAATGTTAATGTACCTTGTCACTAGCCTAACTCTGTCTCAGAATAAATTCTTCCCCGTTTCCCTATCAGGTGTTTTTTAGCCTGTGCATAAATAACTTATGATCAATGATTGGGACCTCACTGAATTCTCAAAGGCAGACTGAAACCTTTTAAAATTTTTTTACTTCACAGTATGTCTTTTGCTAATCACATGCAGGTCGTTTTATGGCATTTTGATCACAGTGCAATTCTCTTTCCATTTCTCTTTCAATTTTTCCACATGTGGTATGGTTGGTTACTCCCCACTGGATATAGTTTGGTTACTATTTGATACAATGTTGCATGTTTACTGACACAATGAAGTGTTTTTTCAGAAATTAACATAATACTGGAAGTTTGATTTGGTAACTATTGAAAAGAATGATTGTTTCCTCAATTCTGGACACTTCTACTAATACGGACTAAGAGCGAATTCACTTTAATAGAGGTTGTATATGACTTTTCTATCTTTTCTTTGAATTAAAACCAAATATCTCCATAATGGTTAGAACCAGCCCCCTCCTCTTTTACTTAATTCCCTTCAGATACTGATGTAGTTGTTTAGAGACCTAAAAAACCTACTTTTTTTTTTCCTTATGCCACTATTGTATTTTCCTTTGGTATTGCATGTCTTCTAACCTGAATTTATGTAAACTGAGATGTAACACTTCAAAGTTCAAGATGCATTTACATCAAATCGAAAGTTGTAGTCATTTTTAAACTTAAGGAATATGAGACTAACAGGTCACTTGAAAATAATTCTGCCTAGGATAAATCAGAAGAAATGGCAAATGATTTAGAGGCACTTTAAAAAATCAGTAATAATGCTTCTTGGAGCTTCACTAAGTTGTAAAGATCATCCGCTGTGCTAATAATAGTGGTAAATACAGTGTGTGGGTGGTTAATGTTAAATCACTCAAATACCCTTTAGAAAGCTTCGGATATAAGAAAAGCCTGAAAGAAATGGATGAAAGGGAAAACTACGTAATTGTTGTTAGACTAATGGGAGATTCTGGTTTGAATCTTTACCCCAGGAAACTAAATTACTATCATAGAAGCAATTATGTTTTGTGCCTTCATCTTTGCACGTGTTCTTTCTTGAAATAATTACATCCATCAGACAGCTGGGATTGGGATGGTAACCCATTTTTATACAGAGCCTCTCTCCTGGCTTAGGAACACTTGGAAAACACTTGAAAGGTGTTTGACTCAGAAATAAAACTTCATGCTAATTACACAAGTATTTAATGAGCCTATACGTAAGTAACTTGTTTAAACATAAGACACTTTGAAGACATACTATTTAGCTTGTTTTCTTTCTTTCTTTCTTTTTTTATTTTCTTTCTTTTCTTTTTTTTAAGATGGTGGAGGAAAGGGACCTTGAGGGGTGGAGGTGGGAGCTTTAGCAGGCTCCATGCTCAGCTCAGAGCCTGACTTGGGGCTTGATCTCATGACTCTGAGATAGTGACCTGAACTGAAATCGAGAGTTGGACATTTAACTGAGCCACCCAGGTGCCCCTATGTTCTTAACAGTAGCGCATACATCACAAAAGTCAAATTGTTAAAAGGGACATGAGCATTATTTTACCTTTGCATCCGATGGTTGTGCCTAGGTTTCATCCAGGGAATTAAAATGCTTTGGAATTCCTTGGTGAAGAAGTATTAATGCCCAGGATCTTCCTCAGAATAATTAAATAAGAATAATTAAATTATTATTTAATTAATAATTAAATTATTAGATAATTTAATTAATAGAATAATTAAATTATTATTCTCAGAATAATTAAATCACACTGTCCAGGGCAGTGCAGAACATGTTTGAAGTGGGGAATTTTAAAAATCCCAAGGCCAAGGCCACATTTCAAACCAGTTAAACCAATTAAAAATCAGAATCTGTGGAGGATGGAGTAGAGCTATCACAATTTTAAAAATCTTGCGAAAAATAATACTCTTCCTGATGATTCTAATATCCAGACATTTGAGAACCAGGTACAGGGGTAGGTCCCAGACATTTGTTTTAAAAAAAATTCTCCAGATAATTCTACTTGAGGTTGTGTTTGGGGATTTCTGATGAAGAATTACTACCCCAAACAAGCAAATTGTCCAACTGCAGGCAACTAGATCACCTCAAGCAGAACTAGTAAGTCTAATTTCTGAGTCGAGTGTTCTTCTCTCTATGGTTCTAAGTTCTACCAATAGTCTAACATCTGGTGCTAACATTCTTAGATTATAAGAGTTAGTCTTAACTTAAGAGTACTTAAGTCTCTTAAGTACTTAAGAGAATACTAAAGAGTACTTAATAAGCTTCTGACAAAATTAAAACAAAAATCTGAGGAAGGCATGTGAGGGCAATTCAAATGCTTATTGAATGAATGGAATTGAGTTTGCCTACAGGAAGAGGATGACACTGGGGCCTTGTTCTTGACATCACACCATGGGAAGTCCTGCTGGGTCAGTCCTATCTCTCCTATTCCAATCACATTGATGTGGATCATCTTAAATTACATAACAAATGAAAAAACAGGTTTATTAAGTCTTTTGCTTCCAAATATATTCTTTTGTAATGTGATTGTGGATTAGTTTTCTAGGGCTGCCATAACACATCTAGAAGTTTGAAGTCAAGGTGTTGGCAGAGATGGTTTCTTCTGAGGCCTCTCTCTTTGGCTGGTGGGTGGCCACCTTCTCCGTGTGTCTTTGCATGGTCTTCTCTTTGTATATGCACGGATTTGGGTCCTAATGTCTTCAAAAGACACAAGTCAGGGTGCCTGGGTGGCTCAGTGGGTTAAAGCCTCTGCTTTCGGCTCAGGTCATGATCCCAGGGTCCTGGGATCGAGCCCCACATCTGGCTCTCTGCTCAGCAGGGAGCCTGCTTCCCTCCCTCTCTCTCTCTCTGCCTCTCTGCCTACTTGTGATCTCTGTCTGTCAAATAAATTAAAAAAAAAATTAAAAAAAAAAAAAGACACAAGTCAGATTGGGTTAAGGCCCACCCTAATGATCTCAGTTGAACTTGTCTTTAAAGAGGTAAATTTATCTGTATACATTCACATTTTGAGGTACCAGGGATTTAGAATTTCAACTTATATATTTGGAGAGGGGGGGGACACAATTCTACCCATAGTTGTGGAAAGAACACTATTTTGGAATGTTCAAATGTCTACTGTTTAAAAAATACATAGCAAATATGCTGGTATTGGTTACACCTGGAGTGTGTGTTTTGATCACAGAATAATCACAAAAAGATGGGAAGCCATTTAAGTTTATGGGCCTTATTAATGTAAGATGATTGGCCATTATCTGCATGAGAATCAGTGCTCACACAAATGTGTATAAAAATGTTTCCAAGTCTAATGTGGTTGTTTTCAATTATGTTAAATTCTGGGGCCAAATTTAGATAATTGTCTTGTCAATCCACTGCATTCTGACACTGAAGGTTTTCCTTCAGATGTTTTTGACACATCAGCCTCTTTATTCTATGTAAAAAGCTCAACAGTTCTAATTCAGTGACTCAAACTTAGAGCAAAACAAAGCATTGACTTTGATAAAGAAGTTTTTCATGATTTTTCTTTGTTAACATGATTCATATATGTGTTGCAGACACATACATGAGCTATGTTAGCGTTCCATTAGAAACCAAAGACAAGTGTGGATGATTTGAGGTTGATGGCACAGCACTAAGTGAGAAATCCCAGTGTGATTTTTATGAACCAGAGCTGTTGCCAGCCTCATGCTATTTGAAAGCCATAACATATGGTAAATCTATAAGTGCTCTACTTTTTCACAACTTTTAAACTATAACATACCAGTATTATGTGTTAGAGACTAATTTTTTTTTAAGATTTTATTTATTTGACGGACAGAGATCACAAGTAGGCAGAGAGGCAGGCAGAGAGAGAGGGGGAAGCAGGCTCCCTGCTGAGCAGAGAGCCAGATGTGGGGCTCGATCCCAGG
Organism: Mustela erminea; assembly: GCF_009829155.1. Taxonomy (NCBI): domain Eukaryota; kingdom Metazoa; phylum Chordata; class Mammalia; order Carnivora; family Mustelidae; genus Mustela; species Mustela erminea. The sequence continues at coordinate 180,381,936 of NC_045614.1, forward strand.
ACCCTGGGATCACAACTGGAGCCGAAGGCAGAGGCTTAGCCACTGAGCCACCCAGGTGCCCCGAGACTAATTTTTAAAAATCTTTTTTTTTTTTTTTAAATAATTTTTTATTTTTTATAAACATATATTTTTATCCCCAGGGGTACAGGTCTGTGAATCACCAGGTTTACACACTTCACAGCACTCACCAAAGCACATACCCTCCCCAATGTCCATAATCCCACCCCCTTCTCCCAAACCCCCTCCCCCCAGCAACCCTCAGTTTGTTTTGTGAGATTAAGAGTCACTTATGGTTTGTCTCCCTCCCAATCCCATCTTGTTTCATTCATTCTTCTCCTACCCACTTAAGCCCCCATGTTGCATCCTTTGATAAATTTATTTTTTCTAAATCGTTTCAGTTTATCTGCAACTAAAATTATGCTCATAAGTGTACCATTTTAACGAACATTTATACCAAATTCATTCGAGCTCTACAAAGGTGTAGAGTATTTCTTCTTCCTAGAATGCTTTCCCTGTCCCTTCCCTGTCAATATCTCCTTACCTCTGCTAAGACAACCACTTTCTACGGCCTTTGTTATTTCAGGCCAGCATTTTGATAATTGTTCTACCAGCACATTTCCAATACAAATTTTCTCACTCTTTCCAGCCTTTAGTAACAACACTTCAAGAATGCTCTAGCTTCTCTCTGCTGCCCATGGTTGAAAACAGTGACATCTTAGTTTTCTTACACACTAGCATCCCACTTGCTGTAATGATCTTGACTTGAGTAACCAAAGAGTTTTCCCTTTTTTACAACCTTTTTTTTTTTTTTTAAAGAATTTAGAGTGTGGGTGCATCTGCATGCAAGTGTGGGGGAGGGGCGAGAGAGAGAGAGAGAGAGAGAATCTCAAGCAGACTCCCAGCTGAGCACCGAGAGCAACTGGCCGGGGCTCAATCCCACAACCTGATATTACGACCTGAGCGGAAATCAAAAGTCAGACACTTAACCGACTGCGGCACCCAGATGCCCCATCCTGCCACCTCCCTTTTTAAAAATACTTCCTGTAAAGGGAGTGAAGCACTATGGATGCTACAGTGCCTGGCGTCTTTTGCTCAGTATAAGATCTGCAGTGTGGTACTTCATTGCTTAAACTCGTTTATTCTAACGATGAATGTTTGGTGTGTTTCTAGTTTGGGACTCTTATTCTCATAGTTTCTATGATGATTTTTTTTTTTCTTTTTACTTTTGGCGAAATTGTGCCCTCATTTTTTTGGGATATATACTTAGGAGTGAAATCCTGGGTCAGAGGAAGGCATATACTTAATTTGGGTAGATACATGTAAGTAGTTTACCAAAGTGGCTGAACCAATTCCTATTCCCTCTTGCAATGTATCAAAGTTACAGTTGGTTCACATCTAATTGCCCGTATAGCCACACAAAAAGCCCAGATTGAGCTTTAAACTGCCAAATATGTGCTGCTTGAACAAATGTAAGATTTGATGAATAAAGCATGAATCAAGTCCTTCTAAGTATAATTGAGTAAATATACTTCAAGTATTTTGTGATATTTGAACTGTCCTCTTTTCTTTTTGCATCAATAGTCATAATCATGGAATTTGTTCATGGCAGTTGTTTTCCAATAATATGCTAATAGTTTGAATCTTATTCCTGTACAGTAATAAAACAGACTAGACTGTTTTATCAACAGAGTCTAAATGGCCACATTAATTAACCTTCTTGCTTTATAGATAATATAAACTAATAACATATGTTAAAAATAAGATTTAAATATGTATATTGTTTTTTGACAGACTTTATATATAGACTTCATTTAAACGTAACAATGCCCCTAAAGATGATATTTCTTTCTGGCAGAAGAAACCAGATTTTATAGAGACTTAAGCTGCCAAAGTTCGTAGCAGCTTAATAACATGTGGAACTTAAATCTAGATTTTCTGGCTACAGTTGAAAGCCTTGTCTATCTCTCTATAAAGAATAAGCACATATTTAAAGCATGAATTCAATTATTTTCAAGCAGACTGTGGTAACCTGATGATTTAAATAAGTCCTACGTATGACAGTACATTAAATATTTTTATATATTATAGAATATCGGTTTAGTTTTAAAATAAGATCCTTATATTAATTTAATATAAAAATGTATATTTTTAAATGTAATAATTTGTAATGACCCTAGCATCTTTTTATAAGTATAAAATTAATATTTCTAAATAAGATATTTCATATATATTTTTATTCCACTTTGGTTGTCTACAAAATATATTGCAGACAGTGGGATAACTCCCCAAATCATCTGCGGGTATCTCAATGCTCTGTGGTTTTTAGGAATGTACTTTACTACCTTTGAAAGAAAAATGAAGCATTTAGAGGAACTTTCTTCTGTTATTACAGTAAATTGCTTTGTCTTGCTAGAATGCTTACTTAGTCTGTAAAAGTGATTCTAGACTAGGAAGTGTACTGTTTTATTTTGTTTGTTTGCTTTACTTTAAGCTTGAACACATCAAATTGATGGTAAGTTTACATATTTTCCCCCACAATCCTACGAAAATGTATTAATATCACATTATCGAGGCAAATAGTTTTTATTTAATTTTTTTTCATAAAATATGGATATTCAAGCTCTGGGGAATGGAAAAAAAAAGAGAGGGAACATATCCTTCTACACACTATTCTAATTTAGCTGACATTAATTTGAAAAGGCTAAAGCAAATATGTATATATATCTGTATAGTATACACATACGTTACTTCATCAATGTTCATATATTTATGCTATTTTTGTTTTTATAAACACCCTTAAAAATTATTAAATGCTTCCCAATACTTCTACTTCTGCCTCTTCATCAGTCTTTTAATATTGCTGGGATTAAATTCACAGTTTGTGTTTTAATCCCTTATGTGATGGGTCCAACGATACATTACTTTAGAAGATGTGAGAGAAAAACTGTTTAAAAAAAAAAAGTTATACTCTCTGTGTCACAGTTAACCTTTACATGACTTTTTCATCATTATTTTCTACTTCACACATCTTCTAGTTCTCTATGCAGACTATTTCAGCTTCTACTGCTTTACATAACCTACATTTTCTGGATGGGACTGCCGTGATCCACGAGCTTGGGGCCAGGCATAATCCGTGTAGCACCTGAGGTGGATTCTGATCTTGTCTTTGTTTCAGAGTTGAGTTCTATTGACAAGGGCACTGAGTATTTCAGGCTGTCAGTTGTTTTTTCAGATATTTCTGTTTCAGCAGAATTTCCTAGCTTAGCTTTCTCTTTGGGTTTAGGAAATGACTCTCGCTTGTTGATTTTTGTCCACAGTGATTTAACTGCTTCATAAATTTGCTGGCTTATAGAATATGCCCTTTTCCCCAGTTACCTTTGCAATGATTACTGACTGAATTGGGTAGCAAACATTTGCTCCTAAAGTAGCCAGTCCCAGGGGATAAGCAATTTTCTTGGCCTAGAACCTTTTGCAAATTGCATTGTATCCATTATCCCATTTCTTGCAAACAAATACACACCCTTGCATCAGCGAGTATAATGGCCAGTTCTAGTGTGAATGGATGCATGGCCCATTTGTAGATGACCGGGCTGCCCTTCAACATATTAAGGCTGCAGGGGTGGTGCAGCATATGGGGGGAGCTGTTCTCGTTTTACCAGCTGCTTTTTGTGTGTTTTAGCTGCATGCAGTTACAGATGCACATATCAGACCTGCAAATGTGGTTGTCAGCTTCTGCTCCTAACAGCCACCATATCTGTGACCTTCTCTGTCCAGGTTTTCATATGGTGTGCCGAGAGGGACAAAACAGTTCAACTCAGTTTTTATTTAAGTTATTGTAAGTTTTGCAAGGTATCCTGTCAAAGTAGATTGGTAGTCAGAAGCTCTGGGTTTCAGTCTTATATTTGACACTGAATAATCAGTAATAAGTCTCGTTTTTTTCAACTGTAAAATAAGATGTTTGGACTAAGTGAAGCTCAAAGATCCTTAAAACTCTAAAAATACATGTATTCATTTTATGAGTAGTTTTCTTTGGCTTCTTAAATCTTTGTGGTTTTGCCTGCTATTGTAGCTCTTGTTTTGAAACTGGGATTTCTCCCCCCACCCCTTTTTTTTAATGAAGGAGAAATACTTTTGCTAGGTTATGTCATGCTCACTTGATTAAAAGCTGATGGTAGGGCTAAATATTAATATCAGAGTCTTTGTTTTAGATCCTTTTGGGCAGAGGCATTCTATTGCTTTTGAATAGAATGACATTCTTCAGAAAACGTGCTATAACCCACTTCCCTCTGAAGAACAGGCCCTTTATAGTTCTCCAGTTTTTTCATTTTCTCTAAATACATTCAGTGAAATTTTCATTTCATATGTCAATTGACTTGTGTATTTGAATAATGTACCTTGTTAACATGATTCCACAAAACAGGCTTTATTGAAGATTCTTTCATTTAATAGTTCTTAGAATTCATTAAAATTTCCCATCATAGTTGTACCTTATAAGTAATTTATGGCATTCAAAAAATTGTTTTAGTTGACTTGACCTCAGTGGAATTACTGAGAAATAAGATGTTCCAAATATGTGGAATATAGTCAGTTTTTTTTTTTTCAAACTTTAATAAAACTTTTAAATAGTAGAATTCCTTCTGATATATAAACCTATGTTTCTTATTTTTTTTTTTTTTTTTTTTTTTTTAAGATTTTGTCAGAGCATGAGCAAGGGAAGTGGCAGACAGAGGGAGAAACAGGCTCTCCCTCTGAGCAAGGAGCCTGATACTGGACTCAGTCTCAGTACCCTAGGATCCTGATCAGAGCTGAAGGCAGACTCTTAGCTGAGCCACCCAGGCATCCCATGTTTCTGAATTCTTAAAAATTGTATGGAATAGAACTGACTGCCTCACTCCCCACCTGGAAGAACTGACTATCCCCATTTTGATCACTGAATTTTATCCTGTGCATAGTAAAGCTTCCCAAATGATATATTCTATCAAATTATCCCTAGATAACTATAAATTTTATATTTCCCTAGCCTTCCTATTGTGTCCATTTTAAACATTTGAGCCTTTGAATGTTAGATAGCTAGGAGAGCTAAGTAGCTGTACTTAGTAGGATAGTGTGTTAAAAAAGTGGCTTTTTGGTCATGTAAATTGTTTACTTCAGAGGTCTTTTTTGTATGCTGGTTTCTGATAGGTTTTATGTTTATGTCCCTTATTATCTTCAGATTAGTGTCATATTGCTACATTGTTTTTAAAAAATAGTTATATTAGACAAGCAACTTGGGTCTAGGTTATATATTATTGTGCATAGAATGAAGTATTAACACTGCCTTGTGTCTCATAGATTTTTAAGTTGTGAGATATTTCAAATATGTAGAACAATGGAAAAGATAACATATGAACCCATTTATCCACCACCACCCATCCAGCTTTATCAGTCTTAATTTTTCATGTCTTCATAGTTTTTTTTTTTTAAAGAGATAACATTTTACAGATATAATGGAAGTATGGCTTCCATTTCTAGTATAACCATTTAAAAAAGATGTATTATTATTGGGGTTGATTTCTGTCTTTTACCTTTACTTTGTTTAAGCTGGAATACTTATTCATCCATCCATTTAAGCAAGAAGCATTTAAGTATGTAATAGCTACTGTGCAACACTGAAAGCTATGATGAATAATTCCTGTCCTTTTGGATTAAATAGGCAAGTTTAAGGATAGGATGAAGTCAGAAAAAAACCCCACAAATCACTATAATACAATAATAATGACAAGTGGCATTAACAAAAAAAACAGCCAAATGATATCTGGAGTTTGAAACAAGATTGAGACTATCTGACTGCAAAGATTAGCTGATGCTTTGAGAAAGAAGTGCCATTTGAATTACACTTAGTTTGAATTTTATTTTATAGAGATAGGCTTTTCTTGTTTTTGTTTTTCATTTATCACTTGGTAAAAGATGAATTCAGGCAGATTCATCAACATCATTCATGTTGTACCTATATATTCCACTTGGTGTGGATATCCAATGATCCCACTTCATAATACTTCAATAATATCTATGAATGGTAGCCTTCATGCGACCCTTTATATTTTTAAAGATTTTATTTATTTATTTGACAGAGAGAGACAGAGCAGGAACACAAGCAAGGGGAGAGGGAGAAAAACAAGCTTCCCACTGAGCAGGGAGCCTGACGTGGGGCTCGATCCCAGAACCCTGGGATCATGACCTGAGCTGAAGGCAGACACTTAAAGACTGAGCCACCAAGGCACCTCTCCTGTGCACCTTTAATGAACTAGTCAGTTATGTCACTGCCCATGGCTGGAGGTGCCACTTCTGAAAGATTTTCTTGTTGGGGTTATTTAGGCAATGGTCATATAGTGGGCACTACAGCAGTCTACATCTCCGTTCACTACAGTAATGCCTTGGGAAATTGCTCTTTTGCCTCAAAATTCCCCTTTTGCCTCACCTGAGAAAGTTGGACACAATTTAGCTCTTCTGTATCTTTAATTCCATAACCATTATGTCCTGACCAATCACTGGCTTCTATTTTTGCATCGGTACTCATCCTTCTTGATGTTTATTTTGTAGATATAATTCATATAGTAAACTTTCATTGCACTGGGGGTAAAATGGGAAGTTTTGCCTAATTTTTATTTGAAGATATTGACACTGAATTGGGCTTTAAATTCAAGTATTTGAGGATGGGTGTTTAGGTATGTAGCTACAGTTTAGGAACGAAATAGTCATGCTGATTTTTAAGTAGTAAGTTGTTTATAAATAGTTTTATAAACAACTACTCGGTTTTTTTTGTTTTGTTTTGTTTTGTTTGTTTTGTTTTGCTTTGATGCCTTTTTGGGACAGTTTATCATAAAAAGTGTGTTTCATGTATAAGAATGGTCTCAGGCAATATAGTCACATTTAGATCAGTTTTACTATTTTAACTAACTTGACCTATGTATATCAACATTTCCTGAAGCTAAAGAATACCTATGGATCACAAAATTCACCATTTTTTCAAATGATTAAATGACATTCGGGGATTAAATTGCTCATCTAAATTTGCTTAATTGTAAAAACCACAATAAAACTCAGGTCTTCTAAGTTGTGTGTGTGTGTATGTGTGTGTGTGTGTGTGTGTGTGTGTTTTACCACATTGTGGCAAATAGTTGTGTTTGGCAATTTTGTAAAGAAAAAAATTACAAAAAACTAAATAAAAAATCGTTCAAGTTTTGAAAGATTTTTTGTTTTGTTTTAGTTTTTTCCCTCTACCCCAACTTGAGGTGAAACTTGAATGACTGGATTACTAGATGATCAGGAAGATTGGGTCATATTCAGGCAGACCTCATTATACTTTGCTTTATTGTGTTTCACAAATACTGTGTTTTATACAAATTGAGGGTTTGTAGCAACTCTGTTGCAAACAAGTCTGCCAGTGCTATTCCCATAGTATTTGTTCACTTGGTGTCTCCGTGTCATGTTTAGGTAACTCTTGCAATATTTCTGTTTTTTTTTTTTTTCATTATTATATTATGACAACCTATGATCATTGCTCTTTGATGCTACTATTGTAACTGTTTTTGGAGTACCACAACCTTGCCCATACAAGATGATGAGATTAATTCCTAACTGTTTTTTACTGCTCCATCAAATGTCTGCTCCATTATTTCTCTCCTTCTCGTTGGGCTTCCCTATTCCTTGGGATACAACACTATTAAAGTTATGCAACTAGTAACTCTACAAAGCCTTCTAAGTGTTCAAGTGAAAGGAATGGTCTATCAATACGGCAAACTTAGTTGTCTTATTTTGAAATTGGCACAGCCTCCCCAACCTTCAGTAACCCCTACTCTGATCAATGAGTAGCCATCAACATCAAGGCAAGATACTCCATTAGCAAGAAAATTATAATTCACTGTATGTTGAAATGATGGTTAGTATTTTTAAATAACAAGGTTTTTTTGTTTGTTTGTTTTTGTTTTTTAATGAAGTATGGTTAACATAGTGTTAGATTAGTTTCAAGGTGTACGATATGATACAACAATTCTGTATATTACCCAGTTCTCATCAAGATAAAAGTGTACTCAGCCAATCAGGTGCCCCAAGATAGGTGTACTCTTAGTCCCCTTTATCGATCTCACCCATTTCTCTGACCCACCTCCCTTCTAGCAACCACCAGTTTATTCTCTTTTATTAAGAGTCTATTTTGTTTTTTCTTTATTCCTTTGTTTTTTAAATTCCATATATAAGTGAATTTATATGGCATTTTTCTTTCTCTGACTTATTTTTAGCATTATACTCTCTAGGTCCATCCATGTTGTTGCAGATAGAAAGATCTTATCCTTTTTTATGGCTAAGTAATATTCCTGTGTGTAATATATAAATATATATATATATATATCTATATATATATCTCCCTGACTCTATCCATTCATCTGTTGATAGACATTTGGGTTACTTCCATATCTTGGCTATTGTAAATAATGCTGCAGTAAATACAGGGGTGCATATGTCTTCTCAATTTAATGTTTTTGTTTTCTTTGTGTAAATAGCAGTGGAATTACTGGATCCTATGGTAATCCAATTTTTAATTTTTTGTGGACCCTCCATATTGTTTTCCTCAGTGGCTACACCAGTTTGTATTCTCACCAGCAGTGCATGAGGATATATGCTACTTTTTCTCTACTTTCTTGCCAATACCAGTTATCTCTTACCTTTTTTATTCCAGCCATCCTGACAGGTGTAGAGTGATAACTCAATTTTTATTTGCATTTTCCTGATTATTAGAGATGTTGAGCATCTTTTCATGTGTCAACCGTCTGTGTGTCTTCTTTGAAAAAAGGTCTATTCAAATCCTCTATCCATTTTTTTTTTAAATCAGAGCATTCCTTTGGTGTTAAGTTGTGTAAGTTCTTTATATGTTTTGAATATTAACTCTTTATCAGATATCATTGGCAACTACCTTTTTCCATTTAGTAGGTTGTCTTTTTATATTTTGCTGATGGTTTCCTTTACTTTGCAAAAGCTTTTTATTTTGGTGTAATCCTAATAGTTTAATTTTGTTTTCCTTATGTGAGAAGCCCTACTTAGAAAAATATTTCTATGACTGATGGAAAAGAAATTCCTGCCTGTGTTTTCTTCTAGGAATTTTGTGGTTTCAGATCTCTCATTTAGGTTTAGCAATAAATTATTTTTAAATTAAGGTATGTACTTTTAAAAAGACCTAATACTATTGTACACTTAATAGACCATAGTGTAAACATAACTTATATACACAATGGGATAACAAAAAGTTCATTTGGCTCCCTGTATTGTAATACTTGCTTTATTTAGCTGATCCAGAGTTGAACTGACCATGTCTCTGAGGTATCCCTATAAAAATATAATAGTCTATGACAACAATTTACATTATAAAGTGACTTTTATAGTTAGTGTTCATCCATGAATAAACATGACCATCTAGAGCATAAAATTATTAGAAACTAATTCAAGTTACTTAAGTAGAAATTATACATCCCTTTAAAATATATCTCAATGTAAGGCATAGCAGCACTTGAGGGGGGAAGAAACCTCCAAAACTAGAGTTCTTGAAGAGTTATTAGGCTATTCTTTATTAGAGTAAAATAGCAGATGGTGCTATGGTAAATTTCCAGATGAAATTTAACTCAGTGTTACATACCTTTATTTATAGTTTTGTATATTCAATGTAAAAATTAAAATTACTCCCCATTAAAAAATGGAGGAAGAAACAAAAATGTAATTTATACTTGTACACTAGATTTTGCTAACAAATATTTAAAATCTTTTCAATTGAAATATATCAGTACGAAGACAGAAGCATGTGGATTGATACATTTTATAAATTAAACACACTCATATAGTCATGAATCAGATAAAAATTAATAACGTTAACATTATTAACATCCCAGAAAATTTATAGTTATCATTCCCACTTCCAAAGTTAACCACTGTTCTGACTTCTATCACCATACTGTCTATTTTTCTGTTTTGAACTTAAAAGAAATGAAATCCTTTGTGTGTACATTCTTTGAGTCTGGCTTTTTACTCAATATTACAGCTCTAAACTTATCCATATTGTTGAATGTGCAGCAATTTATATTGTGTAATAGTCCTTGTATGAATATAGTATATATATATATACTATAAATACATTTATAGTACCATTAATCCACTTTGTTTCAAGTTTGGGACTATTAAAATAGTACTGCTATAAAATTCTTGTACATGTCTGATGCACAAATGTATAACTCTATCTGATTTATTTTTATATTCTAGGAGCAGATTTGATGGCATATATATATTTATGTTCTGATTCCATGGATACTGGCAAATGTTTTCCAAGTTGATTTTACTAGGGTATACTCCTATTCTCTTTTGATGTATAAATGTTCATTTTTTTAAAAAGATTTATTTATTTGACAGAGATCACAAGTAGGCAGAGAGGCAGGCAGAGGAGGGGAAGCAGACTCCCCATTGAGCAGAGAACCCATCGCTGGGCTTGATCCCAGGACCCTGAGATCATGACCTGAGCTGAAGGCAGAGGCTTAACCCACTGGGCCACCCAGGTGCCCCAGTGTTCATTGTTTTAGTAGTATTTATTGAGTATTCTTTCCCTATTTAGTTATCTAGATACTTTTGTCAAAAGTCAATTGACCATATGTATGCAGATATCTTCTTTCGGAAAGTGCCTATTCCATTTTGTGTTTGGGTTGTCTGTCTCTCTTTGTAGAAATTCCTTATATGTTATGGATATGAGTTTTTCTTTAGACATATGAAAATTTTTTTCTCACTTTATGACTTAATATTTATCTTAATGATATCTTTTGATGAATAAATTTTTAATTTTAACAGTCTAACTTTCTAAGATATTTATTAGAGACTGCATGGGTTGAGAGGGGCAGAGGGAGAGAAAGAATCTACAGCAGACTCCCCGCTGAGCAGGCAGCCCAGCGCAGGGAGCCCAGCGCAGGGCTCCATCTCACAACCCTGAGATTAAGACCTGAGCCAAAATCAAGAATCTGGCACTCAACTGACTGAGCCATTCAGGCCCTCTAACAATGTCAATTTATTTATTCTTGTGTTTAGTGCTTTTTGTGATCTGTTTAAGAAATCTCTGCCTAGGGGCGCCTGGGTGGCTCAGTTGGTTAAGCGACTGCCTTCGGCTCAGGTCACGATCCTGGAGTTCAGGGATCAAGTCCCGCATCAGGCTCCCAGCTCCATAGGGAGTCTGCTTCTCACTCTGACCTCTTCCCCTCTCATGCTCTCTCTCACTCTCTCTCAAATAAATAAATAAAATATTAAAAAAAAAAAAAAAAGAAATCTCTGCCTATCCCAAGGTTAAGGTGTCCTTTACTGTTATTTTCCCAAAGCTTTATTTTTACCATTCACATTCATGTTTATAATCCATGTAGAAGTGTATGTCATTTAGGCATCAAGATTCATTTTTCTCCCACATGGGTATCCATTAATGTAAATAGAATCTATTATTAAGATCATCCTTTTCCCGGGCACCTGGGTGGCTTGAGGCAGTAAAGCATCTGACTTTGGCTCAGGTCATGATCTCAGGCTCCTGGAATGAAGCAGGGAGACTGCTTGTCCCTCTCCTTCTGCCTCTCTCCTCTTTCATGCTTTTGTGTGCTCTCTCACTCTCACTCTTTCTCTTTCTCAAATAAATAATATCTTTAGAAAAAAAAAAAGGCCATCCTTTTCTAACTTGAATGTACTTTTACATTTGTCATGAATCAGGTAGACATTATGTCTGTGGGTCATTCTGGACCCCGATTTTAGTTGTCTTTTCTCTACCCTTGTCTTAATTATTATAGCTTATAAAAAGCCTTTGACATCTGGAAGAATAAATCCTCCAATGTTATTCTTCAAGATTATCTTGGTCATTCCTAGCCTTTGAATTTCTATGTAAATTTTGAAGTCAAATTGTCTATCTTCACTACTATATGTTTTAATATTAAGTTTCATAATTTATCTGACTTTTTTTTGAGGAAAGAGAAAGAGAGAGGTGATGATGGGCAGAAGGAGAGAAAGCCTCTTAAGCAAACTCCATGCCCAACATGGAGCCCTGTGTGGGGCTTTATCTCACAACCCTGGGATACATGACCTGAACCAAAATCAAGAGTTGTACACAACCAACTGAGCCACCCAGGTGCTCCAATTTATCTGACTTACTAAATTTCCAAACCAGACAGGTTAAGTTTATTTTGTGTGACACGTTATTTTTAAATGTCAATGTGAAACATTCCCATTATTTACATCTAAACCGTCCTTTAAAACTATCAGTGACTTTTATGTTCTTGAGTCATTAGCAAATGGTATTAAATTGGCCAAACTTCTCTGACATAAAAGTAGTAAAAGTAAAACATCAAAAATAATCTGTGTGAAAAAAGATGGGATTGGGAGGGAGACAAACCATAAGAGACTCTTAATCTCACAAAACAGAGGGTTGTGGTGGGGGGCAGGGAAATGGTGGTTGGGTTATGGACATTGGAGAAGGTATGTGCTATGGTGAGTGCTGTGAAGTGTGTAAACCTGGCAATTCATAGACCTGTACCCCTGGGGCTAATAATACATTATATGTTAATAAAAAATAAAAAATATTAAAAAAATACAACCTCCCCCCCACCAAAAGTCTGTAGAGCAAGAACGAAAGTTTCAATGGAAATAAAATATCTCTGTGCTCCTGAATGAGGCAGCTGATGTGCCTATGGTGCTTGAGAGAGGTGGGTAGGGAATAAGGGGGCAAATGTTTTCTAAAGCCGAGTGCTGCTACTGCCCATCTGTGAGTTGGGAAGATGTATCACGTAAATTTTTGTTATCAAGTTAACAAGCTTTAGCCTTGCTGGTAATTTTATACAGTGTATGTTTGTGGTCCTTCTTAGTGATAGAGGATTTTCATCTTATCTCCCACAATGTAACCTTTAGATAATTGCTTTCAGTTTTCTGCAATCAGTATTTTTAAGAATCTTTTTAATGCATAAGAAAAACTTTGCAAAGGAATCTGTACCAAAACTTTCAATAACAGGATTCATTGTAGATGGTGTATTTCGACACCCCCCCACCTTTATTTTAAATCACTCTTGATTAAGGTAGGACTTACTAAAATGTTTGTAAAGAAATCCAGATTCTACAATGAATATTTAAATGATTCCTGAGTAAGAAATAGCCTGAAGAAATTCCACATCCAACTGCTGTCTATTAACCAAAGAAACTATTGGTTCCCAAGGATTTGTAAATTCTGTCAAATTCAAAATACAGATTATTTCAAATAGATGATGAAGATTTTTGCATCAACTATTTCAAGTTCCTAACACTGCATTGGAATTGATTTAATGCATTTTTTTTCAGCTTTATTACCTTTATGATTCCCCTTGTATCTGATCCATATTTCTGCTTCATTTAAAGCTCTCAGGTTGGTGATTCCTGAACTGGTCCATGACCAACTCCAGATAAGATTCTCATGAAGCTGCCTCAAAGATCAAAAACAATGGTTTCTCTCCGAAATTAGATGTTTCTTTTGTAAAGAAAAAGGTGAATTTATTTATCCACTCAGGAATTATCAGATGAGCTGATCTATTAGGCTGTCAGTAGATTAAAAATTTTTATAAAAAGCACAAAATAAAAGAATGTCACACTTTTATTTTTGTTATAATGTCACCTCTTTTTTTGACAAAATGTATCAGAGTGATAACATTTGTTTTATGCAAATGTTCTAAAGGTATCCAGTTGGCAATTCCAGATGTTGTCCCCAAATATGCTTTGGATTGACTAGTTAGAATCATTTTTTGTCACATTCAAACATTCATATTTCTTTCCTCCAAAAGTGGCATATTGTTTTGAGTCACTGACAGTTATTGTGGGTGTATTCTTCTTTCAAATATAAAACATTTTTTTATCATTATTTCTATCTAGTGAGTCATTAAGAATACCACACAAATATGATTTGTATTGCAGTTGATAATTTAATTAATAGTTTAAGGATTTTCCAATTTTTTTTTCTATTCAGAGAATCTTTTTGATTGTTGTATTATATACATAGGTCGTAAACCTGCAACCGGAATTTTAAGGCAGGTATATTGAAGAGTATATTCTCTTTCCCCTGTCCTTAGCCACTCAAATTCCAGCAGACAGCCATTATTTTTTTATAACTTCTAAAGATATTGTAAGCATTTGAACATCAATAAATTGATTCATATAAATGTGTGTACGTATATAACTTTTACCTGTAATTGCATAGTATACATGCTGTTCTACTTTGACTTGTGATATATCTTGGATTATTTTCCATATTTATCTCTATAGAGTTTCTTTAATATTTTTTTATGACGGTATAGTGTTACCTTGTATGAAGCCATATTAAATATTTTACCCAGTCCTTCCACCAGCTGGACATTAAGATGGCTTACAACATTTTGCATAACAAAACATGTTGCAATGAAAATAATTCTACATTAGTTTACTTACACATTCACAAGTTCCAAATACCCACCCGCATTGATACATAGCTATGTCTCTTTTCCACACACCCTCTCCAACTTAGTGTCACAGATGTTTTTTCCTCACTAACTTAATAAGTAAAAAAAGAAAAAAACTCTGATTTTAACTTGCATGTAATAAAGTTGAGTTTCTTTTCCTATAGTTAAAAGTTGTTTACATTTTAAGCTGTATGCAAATGTAAGGACTAATAACCACATCACCTCAAATATGATTCAGTTGAAAACCTTGTTCCTCCTACAGATGACATCTGTTTCAGAAGGGACAACTTATTTTATTGTTTACTCCTTTTTCTCTCTAAATTGCCTCTGGTTATTCTGGGATTGGGCTAGAGAGAGAGCAGGTGAGCCAAAGACCAGGAAAGTTTTACTTCAGTTGCACCATGGAGTCTCTAGGTTTGACAAGGCCAGTTACTTTTTTCACTTGCAACATACTTTTTTGGGTTTTCCTGGAGAGCTTCCTTCTGGGAACATTTAGGTGCATTTCTTTGGACAAGGGTCAAAGTATGTGCTTTACTTAGGGCTGCTTTTAACTCCACCTCAGCCTCTGGGATTCTTCTAATCAGCCCTCTGTTGGGGACCTTCAGCCTCTCCAATATCCTCCAACACAAAGAGTCTACCACTTGGGATATCTTTTGGTTTAAACAAACTTTGTTTTATTTACAAACAAGGAGGAGTAAAGAGACAGAGATAGTTCTCAAAACAGTCTCCCCTTGGGGTTAATGCTGGTTTTATTTAGTATGCCAGGGGGCAGGGGCAGGAAGCTTGCATATTAATTAGGGAATTCATACATATTTTATTTCTTAGGTATCTAAGTTAAATGCACATGCTTAGCATGTTAATATGCTAGTGCATATCTCTTATGTTCCAAAAAGTGGAAGAATACCACCCCCCCCCCCCCCGAGAGGAGAGTTCAGTGTTAAAATGCGCTAAAGGCAACGGAGGGCAGCTTTGGGGACTTCTGCACAAGTCTGCTCAGATCTGGGTCGAACTGGTTCTGCCTTTTCGCATCTGCACCCTGTGGGTGTTCAACTCTTCTAGTGGTTTTGGTGGTGGTTCAGCATTTCACGTGGCTCTTCCAAGTTGGATTCCTGCAAAATATTTCATGGAAACCATTTTTACCTACCTCGTAGATTTTGTTATGTCTTCAATGACACAAATGGTTTTCTTGGATGAACTACTTTATAAGATGACCCCAATCTGGCTGTTTTGATGAGTTCATGCCTCATTTTATGACAACAGACCTCTTTGATGTTGGTGAACATGGAGGTAATCCCCAAAGCAGCCGGCTTTATGTTCAGACCTCAGTCCCTCTCTTTCCTTTATACTCACCTGGTAACCGTTTTACTTCAAATCTTGGCTGGTTCTTCTCTCTTGACCTAAGATGAAGAGAAGCCAAAATTCCATTCCAACAACTTTATCCAAAGAAAGTTGTCTTTATGAGCTTCTTTAGCTCCAGACTTCGAGTTAATGTTTCTTTCACTTAATGTAAGATGAGTTATGGGCTGACAGAACTGGCTTCGGTCTCCATAATGTCTTTGATCATAGGCTATTTGGGTCTTTGTCACATTGTATATTGCTTTCATTCTTTTGGGGATCAGCACAAACTTGCGGAAAGCAGTAAGAGTCACAGCCAATATCCTGCTACATGTATATCTTAAAATAAAATGAAATTAAAAAACCTCTAGCAAAACACAGTTCTGTTTTCTGATCTCCCCAAAGTTTAATGGCTAGTTCACTCTAAGAAGGGAGTTATTAATGAAAGTTTATACCAGGTT
Source organism: Mustela erminea (assembly GCF_009829155.1). NCBI lineage: Eukaryota > Metazoa > Chordata > Mammalia > Carnivora > Mustelidae > Mustela > Mustela erminea. The sequence goes on from NC_045614.1 coordinate 180,398,221, forward strand.
CCAAGCTAACATTTTACAATTACAAACTTATTTAATTTTCAAATATCATATCCAGTTGGTACTATTAACCCCATTTTGTAAATGGGAAACTGAAGACTAAACAAGTAGTTTGTCCAAGATCACACATCTAGCTATTGGGCTCAGATTTTGAACCAAGTCTAACTCCACAATCTTGAATCTGTGCTCTTAATGATTACATTATTTTGGCTCCTATTACTTTATGTTGACTGTTTTTCAGGGAAAGAAAATTAAATCTAAAGATCAATTACCCTCATTTCTGGTTGCCTTCATATCTCTTGTTGACAACTGAAATGGTTTTAACGTGTAGCCTCAATTTTTTTTTTTTTTAATAAACCAGTTCTCAAATTATACCAGAAATTCAAAGAACTCTCAAAGGAAATTTTATTCAGAACTTGAATTCCACTTAAAGATTATTTAGAGGGGCCCCTGGGTGGCTCAGTGGGTTAAAGCCTCTGCCTTTGGCTTGGATCGTGATCTCAGGGTCCTGGGATTGAGCCCCACATCAGGCTCTCTGCTCAGCGGGGAGCCTGCTTCCTCCTCTCTGTCTGCCTCTCTGTTTACTTGTGATATCTGTCTGGCAAATAAATGAATAAAATCTTAAAAAAAAAAAAAGATTATTTAGAGAAAATAGGGGCACCTGGTTGGCTCAGTGAGTTTAGTGTCCAACACTAGATTTCAGTTTAGGTCATGATCTCAGGGTTGTGAGATCAAGGTGTGTGGATTCTGCTTAAGATTCTTTCTCTCCCTCTGCCCCTCCCCATCATGCTCACACATACTCTCTTCAAACGTCTCTCTCTCTATATATAAAAAAATAGTAAGACAAAAAAATAAATTAGACTTGCAATTCCAGATTAAAAATGTACCATAGACTGGGGTGCCCGGGTGGCTCAGTTGGTTAAGTGCCTGCTTTTGGCTCAGGGCATTATCCCAGGGTCCTGGGATTGAGTCCTGCATTAGGCTCTGGGCAGGGAGCTTGTATTTCCCTCTGCCTGCCTGCCTCTGTCTCCTCTCTCTCTCACACACAGACACAAAAAAATCTTTGAAAAAATATATCCTAGACCAAAGAAAAGATATATTATAAGAGCTGATATATAAATTCTTGAAACCAATGATGATTATAGAGAAGAGGAAAAAAAAAAAACAGGGGAAACATTATTATTTGAGTATTCATAATATGAAGCCTCAAATTTATACATCTGCTTAAGGAACTGAAACTCCTCATGATTGCTCACTGGTAAACAATTGCCTTCACTTAACAGTAATGTCTACTCCTGCTTCTGACATCAATTTTCAGGTTGACTGTTTCAAAAATATGGGTACATGCAGATATAGCCACACAAATGAAATGCAAAATGATTGCCAACTGAAATTCAAAATCTTTTAAAGGATAGAGAATTTCATGAAGTCAAGTTCAATGACATTTTTAGAGCTCTTTGAATCACATTCAGTGTCATGGATAAATGAGTGGAAGAAATTCTCTTTTCACTGCTTTTTCATAGAAATTAAGCTTCAGATTGTGTTTGAATTAGATTTGTAAGGGGTAACAATCTATATAACCAGAGGAAAGGGCTAAAATTCTCTTGAAAAAAATACTAAAAATTTTGGTTAATTAGGAACAGTGGACAGGCTGGCAGATTTCTGTTCTTTGTAACTTAAAATACAATTTTCTATAATATGTTTTATAACCCATGTGGTTAAACTTCCTTCAGAAGTTTGTGGTAAAAAAATATGCTTCCAATACTTGTTATGAAAGTATATTCTTTTTCTCAGTAACTATGAGTAAACATAGGGAGAAGATATGTAAACTTGATTACCAGCAGTGAAAACACATATATCTCTAATCTGTACTGAGACTTTTTTTTTCAATCAACATTGGTTTATTTATTCCTTTACTTGCATTCCACCCCTCATTCAATTATTATTACTATTATTTGTAGATGTTTACATATATTTAAATGTACAAATCTTAGATCTAGGTTTTAAAAAGATACAGTGTGCAATCTACAACCTGTCATGATATAAAACATTTTGCATCTTCTCCAAAATTCCCTTTATCCTTTTCTAGTCTTGCCTATTCCCCTCCCCCCACCACCTTCAGCCGAAACATTGCCGTAATTTTTTTTGAAACTTAAAGTTTTTCCTGTTTTAGGACCTATATGATGGAAACTCCTGTATGTACTTTGTTTGTTTGTTTCTGGCTGCTTTTGCTCAGCTTTTCTGTGAGATTCTGTGTGTGTGTGTGTGTGTGTGTGTGTGTACAATACCCTCCCTATCCATTCATCTATTGATGGGCACCTAGCTTGATTCCAGATCTTGGTTATTGTAAATAGTGATGTAAATAAAATATTGTAAATAATAATGTAGTTCCCTCTGTTGTGTTGCTTAGGGGCATTCTGTTGTATAAATGTACTACAATTTATTATCTATTCTTTTGTCAAAGGACATTTTGGTTGTTCTCAGTTTTGTGCTATTGGGAATGAAGTTGCTGTAAACATTCTTATATACATTGTTTTATAAAGACATTTTCATTCCTGTTGGATAAACCTCCAGGAGGAGAATTACTGCATCCATAGATAGGTCTGTGATTAACTTCATAAAGAATTGTCTAAACAGTTTTCCAAAGTGGTGGTATTGGCAATGTATGCGAGTTGCAACTGTTCTACATCCTGCTAACATTTGACATTATTTAAGCTTAGGCATTTTCATGAGTATGTACTAGTATCTCTGTGTGTGTGTGTGTGTTATTGATATGTAGTTGACATGCAATGTTACATAGGTTTCAGGTTCACAGCATAGTGATTTAACGAGTTTATACTTGTTGAAGTGCTCACACACAAGTGTAGCTCACACACATCTCTCCCCATACAATGCTATCATGGTACTACTGACTGTATCCCCTTTTATTCCTATGACTCACTCAATCCCTAACTGAAAACCTTTATCTCCCACTCTGCTTCACCCATTTGGCCCATCCTTCCCACTCCCTCCCTCTGGCAACCTTAGTTTTCTGTATTTGAGTCTGCTTCTGCTTTTTGTTTATGCATTCTTTTTTTTTTTTTTTATTGCACGTGGAAGTGAAATCCTATAGTATTTCTTTCTTAGTGTGACTCCTTTCACTCTAGGTCTATCAAGTTTTTGCAAATGGTAAGATCTCATCCTTTTTACAGCTAAGTAAAATTCCAGTGTGTGTGTGTGTGGACAACAGCCTCTATATCCATTCATCTATTGATGGGCACCTAACTTGATTCCAGATCTTGGTTATTGTACATAATGAGATGCAGTAAGCATAGAGGTGCACGTTTTTTTGAATTAGTGTTTTCATTTTCTTTGGGTAAAATACCCAGAAGTGGAATTGCTGGATTGTATGGTATTTTTATTTTTAGTTTTTTTGAGAAACCTCCATACTGTTTTCTGCAGTAGCTATACTTGTTTGCATTCCCACCAACAGTGTGTGAAGGTTCCTTTTGCTCCATAGCCTCACCAACACTTGTTGTTTTTGATCTTAGCCATTCTGACAAGCGTAAGGTGATATCTTCTGGTGGTTTTGATTTTCATTTCCCTGATGATGAGTGATGTTGAACATCTTTTTATGTTTTTCACATATACAGTCTATTGACTGTAGATTTTGAACATCTTTTTATGTCTTCCACATATACAGTCTATTGACTGTATATATGTCTTCTTTGGAAAAATGTCTACTCAGATTCCCTGCCCCTTTTCTAATCTGATTGGCATTTTGGGGGGGGGGTCAAATTGTGTAAATTTTTTATATATTTTGGATATTAACTCCTTATCAGATACATCATTGGCAAGTATTTTTCCCATTCAGTAGGTTGCCTTTTTGTTTGTTGATGTTTCCTTTGCTGCTCAAAAGCTTTGGTGCAGTCCTGATAGATTACTTTTGCTTTTGTTTCTCTTGCCTCAGGAGACATGTCTAGAAAAACTTTGCTATGGCTGATGTCCTAGAAATTACCACCTGTGTTTTCCTCTTGGAGTTTTATGGTTTTAGATCTCACATTTGGATCTTCAATCCATTTTGAATTTCTTTTTGTGTATAGTGTGAGAAAGTCATCCAGTGTCATTCTTTTGCTTGTAGTTATCCACTTTTCCCAGCACTATTTAATGAAGAGGCTATATTTCCCCCATTGCATATTTTTTATGGCTTTCTATTCCATTTCATTGAGTTATTTTTGTACCAGTACTATACTGTTTTGATTACTAAAGCTTTGTAGTGTATCTTGAAATCTAGGATTGTGATACTTTCAGCTTTGTTCTTTTTTCTCAAGATCGCTTTGGCTATTTGAGGTCTTTTGTGATTCCACACAAATTTTAGTATTATTTGCTCTAGTTCTGTGAAAAGTATTGGTATTTTGATAGACATCACACTAAATCTGTAAATTGCTTGGGTAGAATGGGATGTCTCTTTTATTTGTGTTGTCTTCAGTTTCTTTCATCAGTGTTTTATAGCTTTTTCACCTCTTTGGTTAAGTTTATTTCTAGGTATTTCATTCTTTTTTGATGCAGATGTAAATGGATTTGTTTTTTTAATTTCCTTTTCTGCTACTTCACTATTAGTGTATAGAAACACAATTGATTTTTGTGTATTTTGTATCCTGCATCTTCAGTGAACCTAATTATTCTAATAGTTTTGTGTGTGTGTGTGTGTGTGTGTGTGTAATTTTTGGGTATTCTGTGTATAGTATCATGTCATATGAAAATACTGGCTGTTTAACTTCTTCCTTACCAGTTTGGATGCCTTTAATTACTTCTGATTGCTGTGGCTAGGACTTCTAGTACTATATTGAATGAAAGTGGTAAGAGTGGACATTCTTTATTTATTTATTTATTTATTTATTTATTTATTTATTTATTTGACAGAGAGAGATCACAAGTAGGCAGAGAGGCAGGCAGAGAGAGAGGAGGAAGCAGGCTCCCTGCTGAGCAGAGAGCCCGATGCGGGGCTCGATCCCAGGACCCTGAGATCATGACCTGAGCCGAAGGCAGCGGCTTAACCCGCTGAGCCACCCAGGCACCCCGAGAGTGGACATTCTTGTCCTATTTCTAATCTTAGAAGGAAAATTCTGTTTTTCACCATTGAATATGATGTTAGCTGTGGTTTTTCATATATGACCTTTGTTGTGTGAAGGTATGTTCTCTCTGAACCCACTTGTTGAGAGTTTTACTGAGACCTTTAGTTCAATTAGCTAAACTCTAATAGCATCATGAAATTTTAGTACCTTTATTGATACAAGAATAAATATTTTACAAGACTTTTTTCTTCCACATGGTAAGAGAGGTGATTTTACATAGCATTTAAATTCTCCAGGAATGAAAACTCATGTTCACCAGATTTCTTAATAAATACAATTGAAATTTATACTTTATAATACAGCTCAATCACATTAAAGTCTACAATCTGATTCCACAAATTGAAGAGGAAATTGGCAAGAATTATGACATTGTAGGGCCTTTAAAAGAGACTTATTTGAATATCAAGTCTCTTCTCAAGAAGAGAAGATAGATGAAGCAGTTGGCAATTTTTGCACGAATTTTTCTCTTTAAGTTCATGCTATAAAAGTCAAATGTAAAGTGAAAGCTGTTGAATCACAATATCACACAATTTTCCAGAATTATGATAGAAAGTCAACACTTGATTTATCCTTTGTTCTAAGAATTAGCCTAGATGAAATTTGAATATATCTTAGCTAAATGCCATGGATTTGGATGAAATGGAAGGGTACGCATACAATATATAAGCAAACTCATAACTGAGTTATTAAAGGAAGTAATGTAAAAAAATAGGCAATTACCTAGGTGACTTTTATTATAGCTAGTCAGGAAGTAGTAACAAATTGGACCATTAGTAAGAAATTAAGCATCATAGTTACTGAGAAAGAATCTTACCATTATATTGAGTGCTAAAAAGTGGTTTGCTAGGATTATGATCCTGTTAATATAACAGGCTAGAATATTCATATTTTTGTACCTATTGAAAACAACTGAAAATTCTGGATAAAAACTTGAAAACTAGATACTTTAAAAGCATCAAACAGTGGCAATATAGTGAAAAATCACGAGGCTAACTGTAAGTGGGAACCAGAGGATGTATGAACATTTAGAGTGCCAAAGTCATGTTTTCCCTGCCAAAATGGGCCACAAAGGGTTGCACAGTTATAGTAATGGTGAACCAAAAATACATTGAACCACCTGCTTGGCCAAGGAGCCTGTGAATAAAGTTGCTTTGTTACTGAGCAGAGCATGAAAGCAAAACAAATAAAACAAATTTACTGAGGCCTGTGTTTTGTGTTGGTTGGCTTGTTAGTTTTTGCCAAGCAAAGAGCCTCTCTTGGTGATTATTCCATGTGCATTTGAAAAGATTGGGTGCAGTGTTTTGTACAAGTCAAGCCCAATTTGTTGATAGTGTTGCTCAAAAATTCTGTATCCTTACTGACTTACTGTCTTATTATTTTAACAAATATTGAGACAAGGGGTTTTAAATCTTTAAAGTGGATTCCTCGTAGACAATGACTGTTAGAGCTTTTTTTATTCAGTTGTAGTTTTTTAATTATAGTGTGTAGATATACATTCAATCTAACTATCATTGGAGTTGGATTTAATCTACATCTTGCTATTTATACTGTATGTTTTGGAAAGACTAATAAAACAATAATCTTGTAGTGAGACGCGTCCAGATAGCCAAGTCAATAATCACTGATACCGGTAATGGAAACCAGCTACTAGGATAGGTACTGCAGACTTCTAAATGACAAAAAAAAATATAACTTTGGGCCAAGGTTTGACCTGTGACCATTTTTATATACTCCTCATATTAGGAGCGACTTTTACATTACTAAAGGGTTGGAAAAGAAAGAAAACTGAAAACAAAGAATATGCAATAGATTCGATTTGTATTCCACAAAACTTCAAATATTTTTTTTCTGGCCCTTTAAAGATAAAAAGTTTAACCCCTGTAAATTTAAAAACGTTGATCTACTGAGTAAAATTGTAGAAAAATATTACTTACCAAACTAAGAGGAAATAGAATATATACATGGTCTAAAACCATTAGCAAAATTCAACAAGAGACGAAAATCTTCCCCAAAAGAAAACTAGCCCAGATGGCCTCACGGATATGTTCTACCCAACATTATTGGAAGACTTTTCCAGAAATAGAAACAATGTAAGGAATATACTTTGTCTCATTATATAAAGCTAGCATAATTTGGATACCTAAAGTAATAAGTATAATACAAACAGAACAACTTCATGAGCCAATCTCTCTATGAACGTAGAGACAAAAATCAAATGATGAGACTAAATCTAACCATTTAAAAAAAAACGCATCATAACTCAGAATTTTCTCAGGAAAGCAAGGAAGGTTTATCACCAGAAACTAAATTTGACACAATATCATGTTAAAGGAGCAAATTCACATGATCTCAATAAATGCAGAAAAAAATTAGATTTATTAAAAAATTTTAAAATATAATAAAAATAGTCTCAAAAGGAGTCCCTTGTGCTCAGCCCATGTCACCAGACTGAGACAATACCTAAGCAATTTGCCATTTCAGCTTCTTTCAGGAATGTACTCTTAACCAGTCCATCTGGAATATTTTTGTCAGCACTAGTGAGGTAATCTGACACTCACCAATGAAAAGTGACCTTATTGGAAACAATCCACTCTGCTAGAATAACTCCTTTCCCTACCTCCTTCAGTCTATAGAAGACTTTGATTTTGTGCAGCTCCTTAGAACTTTCTATTTACTAGATAGGATGTTGCCTAATTCATGACTCATTGAATAAAGCCAAGTAGATTTTTATATTTATTTGGATAAAATTCACAAATATAAAAAGTCCTTTCTCTTTACAACTTCTTAAACTAATATCTGCAGTAACACTTCAAAGACCAACTTCACATAAAATCAGGAATGAGGAGACCCGTTCTAATGTTCAATACTTCATTTGAATGTCTAGTCAGCATAGTAAGACAAGCTAAATAAAAGAATTTCAAACAATGATACAAATGATCATTATCAACTGCTTATGATATTATCTGTTCAAAATCTAAGAATTCATATTTGCACATTTAGGTACTTCTCCAAAATCCTAATAAGACCTATAAATGGACAATATAGAAATTATTAGGCCAAAATCTAAATGGTAAAGGGAATCCAAGATAGATAATTCAAACCAGACTCTAATGAAACTAGGATGTGAAGTTGAGCTGTGAGCTTGATGGCTGCCCTTCAGAATAATACTCTCTGCCCTTTTGAAATAATAGTCTGCACTCTTATTTTTACATCTTAAACTTGCATTTACTCCCAGATAATTGCAGTCTGATTCCCACTCAGTGTCACTGAGTCACACAAACAACCCAGTCTGTGTGTCTAACTGCCTGTTAGAATATGCCTATGTATGCTCATCTCTTTTTTTTTCCTTTTTTTCCACTTTTCCTTGCTTTCCTCCTTCTCTTGAATTCTTTTCTTCTTTCTGAGTGCAAACAATCATTAATAACTTTGTCATCAAAGGTAGAAGAAAAAAATCTTCATGGAATAGATCTTTTTTCCTTGAAACAGTAATTTTTTAAATTTATTTTTTAAAATATTTATTAGAGCACAATTGTGAATGGGAGGAGGGGCAGAGGGAGAGGAAGAGAGAGAATCCCAAACAGACTCCCTGCTGAGTATGTGGAAAGTCAAGACCCTGAGGTCATGATCTGAGACAAAATCAAGTGTTAAATGCTGAACTGACTGAGCCACCCAGGCACCTCCGAAACAATAATACTAAAAGGGTCTATTTTAGTTATGTAGATAAGTTAGAACAAAAGATGTTTAGATGATACTAACTTGAATTTAATCTTGATTCTAATATTTTTGAGTTAATGTGCATTTTAGTATCACAATTATACTAATATTGATACATTTTCATCAGGAACATGTCATCTGACACAGGCTATATTAAGCAAGTTTACCTCATTTTCTTTACAGCAAATTTAAACTGCTTCCCACTTTTTTGATCCTAATTTTATTGCAATTGTTTTCATTATTTTTGTCATTGTTTCAAAGAATTCTGGGCAGCTGTCAACTGTATCAAATTTTATTGCTCATATTTCTGTTATTGGGATCTTTCTTTGTTTTCATTTCCACCATGTCCAACATTCTTGGATTGTTCTCTGGTAAGTGTAAAATATGTAAAACTATTGGATTTTTCTCTCATTTTAGCTATCTGCAATTTTAAATGTTAACTTCATATTTTATTCTTTTTTTTTTTTTAAAGATTTTATTTATTTGACAAAGAGAGATCACAAGTAGGCAGAGAGGCAGGCAGAGAGAGAAGGGAAAGTGGGGTTTGATCCAGGACCCTGAGACCATAACCTGAGTTGAAGGCAGAGGCTTAGCCCATTGAGCCACCCACCAGGTGCCCTTGTTGATTATTTCTATGAAATAGTTTATAAAAATTTCCACTAAGACTTATGTAATGAGTAAACACGATTTTCTATAAATCATTTTTTAACTCAAATATCTGTTACTAGGTCCATGGAAAACTTCCCCTTGGTTCTTCCTGAGACTCTGTCCTCCTCTGTAAAATTTTGTGTTTTCTGTATAACACCATGCATACCAGTGCACAGTGCTTTATCAGTAGTAAATTCAGTCAGGTTGGTACAGATGCCTGGTTCCTGTCTGTATGCCCCTTCGGTACCAGCCCATTTCTTTTGATCTATTTTAGTAATATATCATCAGTGAGACTGCCTACATTTGTTTCCATCTGTTCACATGCAGTGCAAACATTTCTCTCAGGTGCTGATCTACTCATGTGCCATGAGGTGCTGCTCACAAGCAGAACTCAGTTTCTCTTTGCCCCTATGACCTATAGTTATCTCCTGTCAATACTTTAGTTATTGACTAAATACTTGTATTGACCAATAGTTTAGCTATAGTTATCCACTGTCAATACTTTTTTCTTTCAATGTAATTGGAAAGCTGTGATTTATTTAAGTATAATTAACATACACCTTTATCAATTTCACTCATTCCCTTCCCCTCACAAACCACCTCTCTGGCAACCACTAGTTTGTTTCCTGTATTTAAAAGTCTTTTTTTTTTTTTTTTTTTTAAACTCTCCTTTTTTGTTGCTGCTAGTTTGTCCTGTTTCTTAAATTCCACATATGAGTGAAATCATATGGTATTTGTCCTTCTCTCTAACTGACTTATTTCACTTAGCTTTATACCTTCTGGGTCCCACCACCCTCCCCCCCCCATGTTGTTGTAAATGACACAATTTCATTCTTGTTGGATGAGAAATACTCCATTTTTGCCTTCATCTATCACTAAACACTGGTTGCTCCACATCTTGGCTATTATAAATGCTACAATAGACATAAGGGTGTATAGATCTCAAATTAGTATTTTTGGAATTTTTTTTAAACTAGCCAGCATTGGAATTACTGTATCATATGATATTTTTATTTTAAATTTTTGAGGAATCTCCACACTGTTTTCCACAGTGTTTGCATCAATTTGCATTCCCATCAAGCATAAAGTGATATCTCATCGTGGTTTTAATTTGCATTCCCTGATGATTGGTGATGTGGAGCATCTCTTCATGTTGATCATTTTTGGTCATTTCTATGTTTTCTTTGGGAAAAAGTCTATTCAGGCCCCTGCCTCCTCTAATCTATTGATTCCCCCCAGAGTATTTTTCCTCTAGTGTATTCAGTTATTGAATTCTTCATCTCTGATTGGTTCCTTTTAATATTTTCTAACTTTGTTGAAGGTCTCACTGGGATCCTCCATTCTTCTCAAGTCCAATAAGTATCGTTATGACCATTACTTTGAATTCTTTATTAGGTATATTTCTTACCTCCATTTCATTTATGACTTTTGCTGTGGTTTTGTCCTGCTCTTTCATTTGGGACACATTCCTCTGTCTCCTCATTTTGTCGAACTCTGTATTTGTTTCTATATATTAGGAAAATCTGTTATATCTCCTGATCTTGAAAATAGTGACTTTATGAGGAAGAGGTCTTGAGGTGTTTTGTAACATATTTCCTTTGTTCACCAGAACCAGACATTTCAGGGGTGTCTCCTATGTATGTTGTGTGTGCCCTAGTTGTAGTTGAGCCTCATTTGTCTTCAGGCCAATTGTCAGTTGTCAGTTGGGCCAGTTGTCAGTTAAGGGACCAGTCTGGGACCACAGTGGGTTTATAGTTGGATGGTGTCAGCAGTCAGACTGGACCATTTTTTGCCAGGGCTGGCTGTGGTTCTACTGATCTATAGGGTGTTTTCTCCTCATTGTTCCTGAGAGACTCTCACTGGTGGGCAGGGCTGGCAGTGGGACAGATACATTTCAGGGCTGCAGAGGTACTTACAACCCGGCATTTCTCCACACTGCCAGTGATAAGGTTCAGCTGCAGGAGCTGCAGAGGAACTGGTATGTGATGTTCTCTCTCTCCAGGGCAGGAGTCACTTTGGAATGTTGCTGGTCCTTTGCTTTGGAAGGATCCCTGCTGAGTGGGGGGTTTAAATGGGGTGGATTCTCAGAGTGTGGGGGCAGGTTATGCTGTGTGAGCAAGATGGGTGGGGAGGGTTGGTGCTATTTGCTGCCAGTGTCTGGCTATCAAGGCTGGGGGAGGGGTCAGAAAAATGGTGACTGCCAGCTTTTCTGTTTTTGAAGAAGTCTCCTAAAGATCCCTGTCCCTCTAGCACATGTTCTGAGATTAGTACATAAAGCTTCATGCATAATCCTAAGGCGCTTTTTAAACTGTTGTTTATATGTTATATCTCAGTGCTGTCTCTTTAAGGGCAGGGACTCAGTTTTCTCTTGCTCTCAGGCTCGCCCAGAGAGCTTGATGATTCTTAAGGCACCCAGAGTTAAGCCCTGTGGCTTATAAAAACTAGGAAAATTAAGCCACACTGGTTTTCAAAGCCGAATATTATGGGCATTTTTCTTTCCAATGCAGGTCCCACGAGGCTGGGGTGCCTGGTGTGGAGTCTACTCCTCTCATTTCCCCATGATTATGGTATCACTTCCATTTGTGGTTAGTCTCCCCAGAAGTCTGGTTTCTGATCACGTCTCTGTCCCTTCTACCTTTCTTAGGTGTCCTCTCTGCAGTTAACTGTGGAAAATCTGTTCTGCTTGTCTTTGGGTGGTTTTTTTCCGTTGGTTGCACTGATACAGACATTAGCTAGGTGTGTTCTTGGGATAGATGAGCTTAGGATTCATCTACTCCACCTTCACAGAACCTTCCAAAAGTATTTCTTTTTCATCTTTGGGGCAGGGATCCCACTTCCTTTTTTCCTTCACAAGAACATAGTCTTTACTCAGAGATTGATCCATCCTTCTTTCATTCCTTCTTTTTCATTATTTTACCTCTAAATTCTTCTAAGAATTTAAAATATGTAATAAAAACTTAAGGGTATTTCTGTAGTTTGTGCTCCTACAATTCTCCTTAAGGCATGAAAATAGAGGACAGGCTGCTTGCTTTAGTGATGTCCACCGCCTCCAAAAAGACAAAACAGAAAACAAAAGACCAAAAACCAAACCAAAACCAAAACAATATATAAAAACGAAATAAACCGAAACAAAAAACTAACAAGAAATAGGTAAATTATTTCAAAATATTACAAGGCCATGTTACATAATTTTTATATAACCGGTTATTACATTTCCTAATGCTGTCAATAGAATGTGATTCTTTGGTTAGGCTTCTTGTAAATAATAATACATTATCCGTATAGATGTTTTAGTGGCAGTGAGCTTTAGTTTGTGTTTATATCTCTAGCAGTCAAATTAGTTGGTGTAAAAAGTTCAAAGTATGCATTTCTTTTAGCAAGGAGCTGAGGGCATTCGTGGGACAGAGGTATGTTAGATAAGGTTTAGGAAAGGTTAAAATTGTCAGCTTTTGGCAAATAGGTACTCATTGCATTAAGGAAAAGGTAAATATAATAGGATGAGTTTTGGCTTCATAAAAAATTCTCCCCGTTTTATTCCTTATTTTGTGTTTTAATTTTTGCTGGGGACAAAAGAGCAAACTTATACATGTGTGGGGACATCTCCTAGAAGGGAGGAGGCATAAAATTGAAACCTTCATTCATTTTCCTTTGGAGTCTACTGAAACAGAAACAGTTCTGATGTTCTGGTATAGCCCTGACTGATTTCTCCAACCTTCATCCACCCAGCTCCAGAAGAAGGGAAATACACCAGGCGCATGGACTCAATACAGGATTCTGGGTGATCTTGAATGAGAACTTCCTCATGGCTTGCTTGTGTCTGATTCAGGGAGCTTCTCCTGATCAGATCTGTGCATCATATGTTTTGGAGTGAGAGCATAGTAGGAATTGCTGCATAGATTTCTGTGTATATGTAAGAAAATGATTTGTGAAATCTGGGGCTCAGGTCTATGATAATCAGGACCTGGCAGTGATTGAGTGTAACTCAGGGAGGTACAGTTCCTCTTCTCCTACCCTAGGAGGTAGTCTAGAGACTAGTCGAGAGATGTGTCACATCAGTGGCCAATGGAGGCTGTGAAACTGTAATAACACATAGAAACAGAAAGCCACAACAGAGCAGACAATTGGCCCACTGAAATGGCCCAGACTGTTCAATTTCTTTTCCATGAAGTAATTGGAACTGACTGTGATTTTTTTTGAACAATTGACACCTTGAACAGTTCTTGGATTTTTCCCAGTAGTAGAATATTTTACCACAGAAATAAGAAAATATTTCAAACAGGGAAATGGGACTGATGGTATTTAATTTAAATATTAAACATAGATTTTAGATAACAGTCTTGAAGAAGGCTTGACTCTGACACCACTACTTGACATTAAAGCTTACTATAAACTAATCAAGAAATCCAGACAGTTTAATAGTGGTGAAAGAAGAGAGAAATACATCAGTTGAACAGAATGAAGTGCCCAGAAATAGACCCGCATAAATATAGTCAACTGATCTTTGACAAAGGAACAAAGGCAATGCAATGGAGAAAGGACAGTCTTCTCAACAGATGGTATTAGAAAAAGTGGATGTCCATGTACAAAAAAATAAACTTAAATAAAGGCCTTTCTCCTTTCACAAAAATTAACTCAAAATGGATTCTAGACCAAAAAGTAAAACACAAAGTTACAAAACTTCAGAAAATAGGAGAAAATCTAGCTGACCTTGGATTTGGCAATGAGTTTTAGATATAATAAAAGCAAAACCTATGAAAGAAAAGCCACAATCTGGGAGAAAATATTTGCAAAACACATCTGATAAAGGACCAAAATATTCAAAGAACTCTTAAAACTTAATGAAGGAAAAAAAAAACTTAATGATGACAAAATAACCCAATTTAAAAATGGACAAAAGATCTCACCAAGGATGGTGTACAGATGACAGCTAAACAAATGAAAGGATGCTGACCCCCATGTGTCATTAGGTGATTGCTAATTACATAAGATACAACTACATTCCTGTTAAAACGATTAAAATCCCAAGCACCAGCATACCAAATGCTGTCAGGGATCTAGAGCAACAGGAACTCTCATTTACTATTGGTGGGAATGCAAGATGACTTAACCGCCTTGGAATTCTCTACTTTCTGATAAATTTTTCTATGAATCTAAAACTGCTCTAGAAAATAAAGTTTATTGAAAAAAATTTAAAAATTCTGTGACATAAACTGGTGAAATGAGGTATGTAACTTAGGAGCAGATACAAATGTGGGGGCACAGAAAGATTAAATAACTTGCCAGGTCAGTTTGAGTCTGTGGTTTGCCCTGGACTATTCTGTTTTAGATAATTAGATACGATTTTTATTTTATCACATACTTCCACGCATATAATCTCTACTTCATACTACATCAGCCTGTTTTGTTACACTATCACTTTCTAATTAAAAAACATAGAACAAGACAAACTTTTGTAAACCAACAGTCTTTCCTAGAGAGTTAGGGGTCATAGAGAGGGTAAAACCAAACAACAAATATAAAAACCTAAAATAGCAGGTGTAATTTCCAACTTTTAAAAGTCTCATAAACTGCTTGCCACTGGGATTTCTTCTTGGCCCATTGTCCTAAGAAGAATCCAACTTCTGGCTGTTCTTTAATCATCTCTCTCCTGCTTTTGCCTCGACAATTCTAAGGGAAAAAAAATGAGAGATTAGAAAAATATTTACCCAACATTATTTCTTTTATGAAAAAATCCCAATTATTTCTTTGGTATTTGTTTGGCTTTCCCACTGAGTAACCTCACCCACCAGCCAAGTAGCCCGTCAATTCATTTCCATTCCTGTGAGGACAATTACTTTCCAAAGAGATGAATATTGGTGGTTTTTCTTGGACCATACTATATAGATAATTACATTTTGCACTTTCACAGAAATATCCAAATTAATATCATTATTCCTAACATAATTTCTGTTTAGATATGTTGAATATAGAAACTACATCTTTTGTTGTTGATGTTGTTTTACAAAAACTACTTCTTCCCAGAGATGTCCTTTGGGCAAGTTATATAAGTTTTAATGATTTCCGTTCTTCACCTGTAAAATGGATATGATAATGATCATTACTTAATAAGGTGATTGTTAAAAAATTAAATGAGTTAATATGTGAAATAAGCCCAGAACTATGTATCAATTTATTTCATTACTCTATAGCTAATATTATTAGTTTTATTTATTAGCAGAGATGTAACAATATCTTTAAATTTAAAATATGCTTAATACTGTAGTTATTTCATGGAAACCTCATTTTGAAACTATTCCCTTAAAATCCAAGTTGCCCATATATCTGCAAATTGCAACTTTGTACTTATGATGCCAATAAAATTGCCCATCTCAGAAGGCTGTTAGAAATGATATTGATGATCAAACCTAATAAATGCTATCTTAGAGTACAGAAATAACTTGAATCCAGGATAAGTCCCATTGCATCCAAACCAGGTGAGATGAGATGGAGATAATCACCACATTATGAAGGTACATTGTCCTAGGAGTTGAGAAATAAAGTGGAATAAGAATTTAACTCTCAGGCTGTCATATGTCCTATATATATAGAGAGAGAGATTTAAATGGCCTGAGATGCTTAATCCTAGCACTAATGGACTCTGAGAGTATTGGGAAACCAGGAACATAAATATAAATCTTGTCCAGAGAAATATTCTTATGAGGACAAGTACATTCATAGAGAGGATTTTTAAAGTCCCACAAATGTATGTTTTGACCTATGTTTATATGTATAGCCACAAAACCCCTTTCTTGTTAGTGCCCAAGAAGATGGCAGGCGTCTTATATCCTTGTGACACCCAGAGCAAAGAACCACCTCTGAATATTTTCTAACCATACCGTACACTAAGAACCAAGACGGCATGTTGTTTTTTTGGAAGATCCCAAATTATTCAATGTTATATATACCAAAATCTAGCTTCCTCTCAAATCCGTATATATAAGCACTACAGAACGGGGAAAGGGCAGAAAACTTGCAAGAATGCCCCCAAACTGCTAAATCAGAATCGAATCTAGGTGCATTCAAATCAGGAAAACTTACTAAAATACAGATGACAAGACTGTATCTGCTGAGATTCTATTTCACCTCATCTGTGATGGGCCAGATGTTTGTATCTAACAAGCTCTTTTGATGACGCTAAAGCACATTAAAATTCCAGCTCCCCTGAATAAGACTAGTGGAAGGAACAAAAGGAAGGGGTAGGTGTGGTCCTATGCACACTCAGGTCTTAAACTCAAAACCTTAGATGTGCATGGGAGAGGGGAGAGGCTGTTTTTCCTTCTTTGTTTAGTTTACTTGATTTTAATGTTAGTTTCTGTAGTCATATTAACATTCAGTTAAAGGCTATTAAGCTTGGTTGGTTCTGTCAAAGTGATCATGAATCTATCATCTATCTATCAACACACACACGCGTGCGCACACAGTGAAAATATGTTCTCAACATAATTTTGTCTTTACCTAAAAGTAATTTGGAAGTTAAAGAAAATATCATCTATCCAAATACTTATCTTATTTCCAAAGACACTGTTATCTTTTATTTATGCTGATTCTTACCATACTCGGCAATGTTAAAAACAAAGAGCAAATGGAATAAAAAAATAGAACAAGGAGTACTGTCTTGTACAACTGACATAGAACACAATAAAACAAACTTTTTGAAACAAGTTAACAAGAAAAGATCATGAATGAATGACAGAGAAGTGTTTATCATAAATTCACTACATCCCTTACACTATATACTGAAACTCCAGATATATTAAGCAGGTATTTTGAAAATTCAGAAAAATTTTAAGTATTTTATTTGACCAGTTGATAAATACATTTGAAGGAAGTAGAAAAAAATGGCAAGGAAATATTGATATGAACATATTATTTAAAATATCTATATAAAAATTATGCTAAAAATTTTAGTTACTTTAACAGTTTAAATAGAGTGTGTTTCCATTCCCAGATAATGACAACGTAGCTTTAATAAAAAGCTAAGCCAGAGTATAAGAAAGTCAAGATTTGCAGGTGAACCAAGCATATGAAAATAAATTGAGAAAGAAAACATAAAGAGAAGACAAAAACAAAAGTTATGTTTATTTATAGAATTTTATTTTTACATTATCCTATTATGAAAAGGATTTGTAGAGGAAAAGTTAGATAGGAATTTTTTTTTCTCTTTAGTGATCAAATAAGTTAAACTTATCCTTTCAATCATATTAAACTCCATAAAGCTTTTTCTTAAAAATCTGCCACCAAGTGCATATCCAAGTTTGCAGTTAATAGACATAGTTTTTTTTTTTTCTTTTCTGAATATTTTAAGTGATCTCTACACCCAACATGGAGCTTGAATTCACAACCCTGAGATCAAGAGTTTCCTGCTCTACCAACTTGAGCCAGCCAGGCACCCCGGGATATAGTTTTATAGAGCTAATGCTATTTATACCTGACACAATCTTTTGGAAGGCAATATGGCAAGAACTATAAACATAGACATATTATTTGAATGAGTGGTCATTTTAGCCATTAACTTTTCAAAAAAAACAAAATATTTGAAGGTGGATTTTTTAAGCTGGCATAATATTTAATTTCAACAAACAATATTATTCCATTTTTATTCACAATAGTAGAAATGAGTATAAATGAGTTCTCTACTACAGAAATTGTAGAAATGAGTAGAAATTTTGAAAATTTGAAAACAGTAATCTGAAGCTCCTCATAAAAAAGACTATAGAGAAACAAAATTATGGAACAATATGAGATATAACAATATAAATGAAGATGTCTACCTGTTCATCTTCTGAAAAACTATTCATTGAAAACAGATTGGATATTGCATTTGAGCTTCATTGACACTGTTATGTGTATCAAGATTTCATTCTTCCTTCTACTGAGTAGCATTCATTTAAGTGGTTGTACCAGACTGGTTTATTCACTGATGGAAGGACCTTTGGGTACAGGCTTTTGTGCAGTGAAAGAAGCCAAAAGCTGTGTTAATTATTCTATTTGAGACTTTGGGAAACAGACAAAACTATAGTGAAAGAAAACAGAGTTATGGTTGGCAAGGTTTGGCAGTAAGGAGAAGAGTAGATTTCAAAGGCCTCTGTATTTCCTGGGCCTGCTGTAACAAATTACCACAAACTAGATTATTTAAAACATGTAGGTATTAAAAGCGATTCTGGTGAAGTCTAAGAAGGAAATAAGGAACATGTTGTTTGGACACTGGTGAAAAGGTAAAAAGACGATCCTTATTATAAGGTGACAGAAAACTTGCGTGAATTGTTTTGGGTGGAAAATAGAACTTAGAAATAATGAATTTGGTTATTTAGATAAGAGAATATTCAGACAAAGTGTTGAAGGCATGGCCTAGTTTCTCTTTGCTGCTTATAATAGAATGAAAGCAAAATGAGATAAAGTGAGGGGGGAAATGTTAACCCAAGAGGAACTGGTAACTGATGATTTGGGAAATCTTCCACATATCCACATTGTTAAAGATGAGCAAGTCTGCCTTGGACAGAAATTTGCCCCAGGATGGACCATATCCAGAGTCTCACCCATACCTGATTTAGATGACTCAGAAGATGAGACTGGGGACTTTTGGAGTTGGTCACATTTAATCGATGAGATTTTGGATACAGAGTTGATGGAATGAGGCAAGACTTAGGGAAAAGTTAGGACTGGGGAATGCATTTTGCATGAATCTGAGGAGACTGGAGGGCAGAGTGTTGTTGGTTGAATTGTGTCCTCCAAGATATGTTCAAGTCCTAACCCCTGCTGTCTTCAAATGTGATCTTATTTGGGAATAAGGTCTCTGCAGATACAATCAATTTCAGATAGGATCATTCTGGGTTAGGGTAGGACCTAAATCCAATGACTGGATGTCTTTATGAGAGAGGGAGGTTTTAGATATACAGAGACCCAAATATACAAGGAGAACTTCATGTGAAGATAGAAGCAAAGATATATTGACTTGTCCTCAGGTAAAATTTTTAAGTACAAATTTAGAAACATCCCATTTAATCCCAGACATTTTGTAATTTCCTTTTTGAGTTTTGTTGTTGTTGTTTTGTTTTTGTTTGTACCTGCTGAATATATATAGAATGGGAAGCACCAAGGTGTAGTGGTGCTGGTACCGCATTTCTGTGTTCAAATTCAGGCTCTGCATTTAGTAGCTTTCAGAACATAGAGTTAATTATCATCTCTGTGTTTCAGTTCTCTCATCTAGAAAAAGTGGCTAAATAAAATGGAATTGCCTTATATGGTTGTTACTGGGACTAACTGAAGAGATATCTAGCCAATGAGAAGAGAACTCCTAGTTCTGTCTGTCTGCTTCCAGAACACTTTTGAAAACACTAACATATATATAGTTTTTGGCCAAATTCCTCCAACCCCACCCACATCTGCCCTTTTGCTTTGTATTTTCCTTTGTCTCTTCAAGCCCTCATTAACACTTAACTGTTTCAGTCACCTTTGCCTTTTCCCTGTTTTCACGATGATGTACTTTGTTATCTTGACTCTAAAACACATGTTGCATGCATGTGTGCACAAGCACACAGTCTTTTTATATTTTATCTATAACTTCTATATTTGGAACAAAGAAGATCTTCAACGTTCAACTTAAAAAAAAAAATTCTTATCAGAAATCCCACAGAAATGACTTTTGAAACTTTAATGCTCTAATTTAGCTTCCTGGGAATTTTCTAACTTTTCCAACAGAGATGGCAGGTGATGACCAGGAAATTTTGGTAACTGTGTTTTTAAGGAAATTATGAATGCTTTTGTAGAAAAAAAAATTGTTCAATAATAACTTGACCTAGTTCTCAAACTAAGAGTTAACGTATCTTGGAAATGATTGCCTTAAAATTTAGATGTAGGTCAAGTTTGACCTTATTTTATAAGCGAGAAAAATTGGATTTGCTGTTTCAAGGAAGCATAAACATTTGCATTTCTTATATTTTATTTTCAGGGAGTAAAAAACCACGGTGGTTATTTATGGTCATAGAAATCTTTTAAAAATATTTTTAACAAGAAACAAATGTTTATGACACTTAGTTTGGAATGAAGATCTACCCATGTGACTGACATGTGGAAAAAAATCTCAATATGAAAATACCTAAAAGTGGTACTTGACAGGTCTATCACTGATTATAGCAACAATGTTAGTTTTATCCTCTCACATCAGAACTAGGGTGGTGGCATTGTATATTTTTAAAATGAAAGGTTGAAAGCCTGTGAAAGCAAGAAGCCATCATCCCAAAACCCCCAAATTAAT
Organism: Mustela erminea; assembly: GCF_009829155.1. Lineage (NCBI taxonomy): Eukaryota > Metazoa > Chordata > Mammalia > Carnivora > Mustelidae > Mustela > Mustela erminea. The sequence goes on from NC_045614.1 coordinate 180,418,987, forward strand.
GCTATCTTAAGTTATGCTCTATTTTGTTAGAGATGGAACTAAATTTAGAATTAGTACTCTCTTTGAAGAATCAAAATTGGAAAGGGCTGATAGGTTTGTGGTTTATCTTTTAATATATGGGAAAATTAATTTTTTTTTTTTTTTTTACATTTTCAAAATGTTGCAAGTACTTTCCACAGTACTATAAATGAATAAGAAGCATGAAAAGCAGCTGGCTCCATCCTGAGACTAGTGAGGATGCTGGAGTTTAAAAGCAGGTGCAGGGGATGAGCAGATGTGATAGTTCTTCTTTGCTCCTCTCTTTCCAGAAAGAAAAGGAAGAGATTTGGTGGGGAGATTTGGATCTTAGTCTGTTTGGACCTTAGTCAAGTCTGGGCTTGAGAAATTAATTCAAATTTGATATCTTAAAAGTTGACAGAAGAAACTGAGCTGGACCATGTGGGATGAAGGTGTGGAACAGAACAAAGAATGGATAGAATAACTCCCTTTGAATATGTCCTTCACAAATGGTTTGTTTTAAAAGGGTTTACAAGTCACATTGGTGATAGTTAAACCCATTGTTAAGAAGTCTTTTAAGGAAGCATTGTGGAAAATTCAATTAAAATAGCAAAGGTCTATGGGGCCTGGGTGGCTCAGTGGGTTAAGCCTCTTGCCTTGGCTCAGGTCATGATCCCAGGGTCCTGGGATCCAGCCCCACATTGGGCTCTCTGCACAGCAGGAAGCCTACTTCCCCTTTTTCTTTCTGCCTGCCTCTCTGCCTACTTGTGATCTCTGGTTGTCAAATAAATAAATAAAATCTTTAAAAAAAAATAACAGAGGTCAGATAGTGAAACATTATGAAAGTAGTAAAGAGGAAATACCCTTTTACTTGTTTATTCTCCTGTCAACCAAAAATGCAGGTCCATTCCAGGACATGCATTCTTTGTGGCCAAGGTTAGAGTCTCATTACCACAATGATTGCCATTAAGACTCTGAACTAATCCATATCTTTGTTCTCTTCCTCCCACCCCTTTCTGAATTCTTCTCACATTTCTGGTTTTCCCTCTGTTTTCGTTAACCCATGTCCTGTCTAAATCAGCATTTGAACACACTAACATTTATTTAGTTTTTGATCAAATTCCTCCAACCCCACCCAGATCTGCCCTCTTGCTTTGTATTTTCCTTAGTCTCTTCAAGCCTTAATTAGCATATTTGGTCTTTGTGGTTAGAGTAGAGCCAAACCCCAGTTTGATTCTTTAAAATAGGCAAGGTGAATTCATTCCTCTAAATTCTTTGCATTTAAAAAGAGGTATTAGCTCATCAAATAATGAATGGACATTGGGAGGTTCTTAAGAGTTACCATGAGTTTGGGGTGCCTGCGTGGCTCAGTCAGTTTGGCATCCCACTCTGGATCTTGGCTCAGGTCTTGATCTTAGGGTAGTGAGTTCAATCCCGCATTGCATTCCACACGGAGCCTGGAGCCTACTAAAAAAAAAAAGAAAAAAAGGAGGAATTGCTCCTAGGGCCTGTGACTCTTGATCATGGGGTTATAGGTTCAAGCCTGTGACTCTTGATCTTGGTGTTGCAGGTTCAAGCCCTACATTTAGTGTAGAGATTACTTAAAAAAATAAAATCTTGGGTTGCCTGGGTGGCTCAGTTGGTTGAGCTGCTGGCTTGGCTCAGGTCATGATCCCAGGGTCCTGGGTTCTAGTCTTGCATCAGGCTCCTTGCTCAGTGGGGAGACTGCTTCCCTCTCTGCCTCTGCCTGCCACTCTGCCTGCTTTTGCATGGTCTCTCTCTCTCTCTCTCTGTGTCAAATAAATAAATAAATAAATAAATAAATAAAATCTTAAAAAAAAATTTTTTTTTAAATCTTAAAAACATCAACCATTGCAAGTCCATACCCCTCCTCAGTCTTCATTGTTATAAGCGAAACTCACAGGTTTCAGTAAAACAAAACTTTGTGAAGTAGAAATAAAGTTGAGAATCACAATTTCATAAATGCTGATGTGCTGGAATAAATTTTACATTATAGCAGCTCATCAAATCAAATATCAATTTACGCATTCTTTACTAAAATATTGCAGATTAAAATAGATCATTCTTGTTTGGATCTTTAAATTCTCATTTTTAAAAGAATCTGTAGAGAACAAATAAGAGTTCATCTAGTTAAAAAATATATTTTTAAAAGTTTAAAATATGCTAAGGTCAATCTTCACTGCCTTTGAAACAAGTATAGAGTCTCAAAGGGAACAAAATTCTTATTGGACATAAGGAAACCAAAACTCCAACACTGTATCAGTGTTGCCTGGTTACATGATATTAAATAGAGGGGGAAAAAATCTGTTCTCAAAGTAGGAAGAAGGGAATTTATTGAAGAAAAATATTAATGAAAGAAATGTAATGAGTATTATGAAGCTTGTGAAGACAAATATATCTTTTTTTTTTTAATAAGATTTTATTTATTTGAGAGAGAGAGTGCACACACAAGCCAGGGAGCAGCAGAGGTAGAAGCAGCCTCCCTGCTCAGAGGGACAACCCCAGGACCCCAAGATCATGACCTGAACCGAAAGTAGATGCTTAACCAACAGGGCAACCCAAGTGCCCTAAAGATACCTGGATATCACTATCTTCACTTGTTATTTGCAGGAGATAAAACCCTCTATGTATAATTAACAGTAATTTGTGGTCCATGGAACGAAAACTTCAGGGAAAGAAAAGAAAGGATCAATGTATGGAAAAGAAAAAAAATTGTGATAATACTAAATTTTTATTGTATTATGCTATTAAAGTTAACGAAACCCAACAATGTAGCCAGCTGACTACATTAACCTTTCTCAACTATTACCCCTTGTTTTTATTGGAGACATCTTCATGTGTTAATAATGACAAGGTCAGGAGTCATCTACTTAAATTCACTATAACCTTAAAATAGACACAGAATGGTGCAAATTACAAAGCATTTAATTAAGAGTCAGAATTCCTCGCTTCTCATCAAGTATTTTAATGTTCCATAAACTCTGAACCATGAGAACAGTCTGGCGTTTCTTTAATTGTAATAAAGCTTCTCGGAGCTTCATTCAGGTCTGTCTTCGTGGGTTTAGTTTACATCTGTAACCTTTTCCTCAACTATAAAAACGTTTATTGGACAGCAAGCAAATTCACAGGTGTGACTCATTACTTCTAATCAACAAGGAAAGACAGATTCAGGAATTTAAAGAGATCCAGCAGAACTGAAGAAGAATTAGAGGGTTATGTGATGGAAAAGTTCTGAAAGGAATAAAGGATGCTGAAAAAAATGTGAATGCAGGCATTAGAACTGCACTCCCATTAGGAGGGAAGCAGGTGAGACATTTAACAGAGACTGGTAGAGCCAGACCAGAATTCTCCAGTGTTTGGTGTATATTGGCATGAATCACTGTAGGCATTAAATGGAAATAGTTTTGAAAGTATGTATGTGACTATGTTTATCTGATTGGCTTCAGTGGCGATCTCTCAGAGCTTTTGCCCTCGGAAGCATCCAAACTCATATATTCCTTTTATAGAGATTACTGTGGGGTGCTGGAGGCAGGCACAATTCCAGGTTTTTCTATTTGAAAGCAGTGAGAATGCATGTGGGTTTCTCTCTTCCTCAGCTTCACTCTCTGACTTTCTCATGTACACACATAATCAAGTATAAACATCTTAATGTTTCAATTATCAGTGACAAAACAAGAAATTTTATAAATACCTTATTTTAAAAAAAGGAAAAGGAAAACATTCAATTCCCAGAAGTAAGAATTCCATTATTATAAGGTAAAGCTGTTATTAAATGTAACCCATATATTTCACAAAGTAATGGGAGAGGCTAATGTAAGACGTGTTGAATATTTTAGTGTACTGTATTCATTGTTTTATTTTATTTTTTTTTAAAGATTTATTTATTTATTTATTTGACAGAGAGATCACAAGTAGACAGAGAGGCAGGCAGAGAGAGAGAGAAGCAGGCTCCCTGCCGAGCAGAGAGCCTGACATGGGACTCGATCCCAGGACCCCAAGATCATGACCTGAGCCAAAGGCAGCGGCCCAACCCACTGAGCCACCCAGGCGCCCTGTTTTATTTTTGTTAAAGTTTTTAGAAACGTAATTTTCTATAGCTTACTTCATTGTCAGAATCCCCAGTCTTTTTTTTTTTTTTTAACAAGATGTGAAGTATTTTAATTACATGAGGATTTTAGAAGTGTATTACAAGTTAGCAATAAAATACTATATGTGGGGACACCTGGATGGCCCAGTTGGTTAAGCATCTGCCTTTGGCTCACATCATGATTCCAGGTCCTAGGATCGAGTTCCATATCAGGCTCCTTGCTCACCGGGAAGCCTGCCTCTCCCTCTGCCTGCCTCTGCTTGTGTGTTTTCTTTCTCCCTGACAAATAAATAAATAAAATCTTAAAAAAAAAAAATAGTATACGTGACAATGTTTCTCCCAAATTACCTGACACATCAAGGTCTGTAAAGTAGTGTCACTTACTAGAACTGAAAATAAAATTCTAACATAAAAACTGTATTTCTAGAGAAAAAGATATCTAAGTTTTCTGCCTTTTGCCTCAGATTTCTCAGGCCCAATGTGAGGGATATTTGAAAAAGTCATTTGTCATCAGTGGGCAACACAGTAGTGGGTGGGGGGGAAACACTGGACCATGAGGCAGAAAGCCAGGAAAGCAGGCTGTGAAGGCGGCTGATGATAATACCTGGAAAAAGCATTGAATAACCTTACAAAAATCTGGAATCTGAATATAGTACAGGAAATAAAGTTGGTTAGTGTCTTGTTTGACTATGCTTTTAAGACTCTTAATCTCACAAAACAAACTGAGGGTTGCTGGGGGGAGGGGGTTTGGGAGAAGGGGGTGGGATTATGGACATTGGGGAGGGTATGAGCTTTGGTGAGTGCTGTGAAGTGTGTAAACCTGGTGATTCACAGACCTGTACCCCTGGGGATAAAAATATATGTTTATAAAAAATAAAAAATTAAAAAAAAAGATTTGTATGATATTCCTTACTTACTCTTTTATTGTTTTATGCACTTAACAAGGAAATCATTTGAAAATACCTTTAGTTGATGATCTAAGAGCTTTGATGAAAAGGAGAAATTTTCTGTTTTCTCAAATCCCTGAAAAAGGCTCTTTTTTAACTTCTGAAAAGCCATGCTATCAAATGCCTACATTGTGTGTAAAATGTAATTTCCCAGTAGGAGGAACAGGTTTCCTTTGGAGAATGAGCTGAATTCAGGGCTGGGGCAGGAAATGTGCAAGATGAGCTGTAACCTGTTATACCAGAGACCAAGAGGTTATGCCCAAAGTGCTTGTATAAAGGAGGTTCTCACTGGCAAAATATTAGATAATTAGATTATCAGAGACCACAAATGATTGGATCACATCAAATATGTTTAGATCTCTGAGTATATAATTATACTAAAATAAGAACTAATAGTTCATTATTATTAGATCATGTCAGTGGACTTACTCACATGAAAACTGGTGCAAAGAGAGAAACAAGCATATGTGAGTAGCTACCTATATCACAGAAAAAGAGATACCAAGATATTATGTGTCTTGGGGTGGAGAAAGTAACACTATCTTTGAAGTAGTTGTAAAAATGAACAGAATAAAAACTTAACATAGGGGTGCCTGGGTGGCTCAGTTGGTTAAGCAACTGCTGTTGGCTCAGGTCATGATCCGGGAGTCCCACAAGCGAGCCCCACATTGGGCTCCCTGCTCAGCGGGGAGTTGCTTCTCGCTCTGACCCTCCCCCTTCTCATTCTCTCTCTCTCTCATTCTCTTTTAAATAAATAAAATCTTTAAAAAAAAAAAAACTTAATGTAAATTTGACTATGAGCAGTTTCAAACTACTTTATTTCTTCAACAAATAAAATTCATGGGGGAGAAAGAAGATGGAGAGTAGGCTTCTGGATTAAAAGAGAATTATCAATTGCGATATGTGAACTTTTCAGATTTATGCAGACTAGAGGAGATAGCTCTAGTTATCTCCCACTGTTCCTGGAATGTAGAGAGAGCACTACAATTATTTCTTCATAGGGAAGAAAGATAATTCTTTTCTATTTTTAATTTTGGATGTATTTAAAGGTAGCTGAATAATTTAGAATATTTTTAACTAGTTGTATAGAACATTATTTTGAAGCATATAAATGTTTGGTTTTTCTATAAAATCTGTTTAGTTCTTCACATTTTCAGAGTGTCAACAATACTTCAAATAGCATCCTGAATTTAGCAATAAAGAAGGTCACTTTCCTCCAAGAATCCAAAAGGAGTGTGATTGGATAGCATCTGACTTTTTTTGACTTGTTTATTATGACATTTACTAAAGAAACTCTAAAACTTGAAACTTTTTCAGTGTCATTTTCCATTTTGTTATAATATTCAACTTCCTATAAGCAACATCTTTCAGTGTTACTGGTGACATTGATTTTTTTGTTGTTGTTGTTAGAACTTTGGCTATTTGATTTTTTCTTTTTAACTTGTTCAGAATTGATTTCTCTTCAACGTTGGAAGGACTTTTCATCATTAGTCTTAATATCTATGAAGGTGTTTCCCAAAAGAGTAGGGAAAGAGCTTACGCTTGAGTCACAGTAGAGTTCAATTAACTGAAAATAAAACTCATGATGACATCCTCAGAATATATATCATCTTTCAAGTAGAATATAATTAAAATAGGTGAAAGAAGCACAGGAAGACAAATTTTAATGCAGGAAATGTTCTTTTTAGCACACTAGTATGAGAATTCCTTCAGATGCTTCTTGGTCACCTATTTAAACATTTATTTGAAACCTATTATAAATGTTTGTATATATGTTTTATATGTGTGTGTGTGTGTATGTGTACATATATATGTATTATATATGTGTGTATATAAATACACATTTTAGACACACACACACACATAACTTGAATTTGAGGAATAGAGAACTTTTCAATATTACTACCTCTGTTCTCTGTGCCTTCAGTGGAAATCTTCCTACCAAGTTTTCTGTTAGTGGAAGTTTTACTCAACTTTAGGAGTAATTCAGAATTCCAGTGTCTATAATTTCTAGAATTCTCCAGGACAGAGATATCAACAGTATATCACCTTTATACTGAATTGTTCAGATAACTCTAGAAATATTGTACTGGCTCGTGAAAGTGTCTATGACCTGACCAGGGAAAATTCACATTCCTATGTGTTTGTTAAAACCACAGATGCTTTCCAGATTATAATTTTAAAAAAAGAAAATTTCAGAAGTTTTATTTCCAGTCTGATCATAATTGGCATCCCAAAAAGACAGAGCCATCTTAGAAAATCAGAATAAGACATTCACTAATTGCATTCTTCCAAATTAACCAGTTCTCTACTTCCTAGAAATCCAATACAAGCTTTACTTATTCAAAGTTTACCTTTTCTTTACTGTTAAATCTCACTGAAAAGTACTTCTTACGGCTTTTAATAGCTCATTCTTGAGTTGCCTCCAATAATTTGTCATTCTGTGTGAACCATGTGGTTGTAAAAATGAGCAAGAATAGACATGACTACATAATTCATGTATCTTAAAATCTAGCGCAGAAGATAGATGTTAATCAAGCAATCATAACAGCCAACATAAAATTATGACTTCAGTCAGTGGTAAAAAGGAAGTTATATGGTCCTATCAGTATATGAGGATTATTTATCCTAGCGTGTGGGTCCTTTCCAGAGGAAATGATACTCACCTGAGATAGGAATGATTACTAAGAGGTAGGCAAAGGAGGAAGGAACATACATAGACACTCTTCACTGGGGAGAAGTATCATGAGAAATTTGGGGAAATGAAGCAGATAGGTAAAGTCTTACCAGGGGCTCTGATTGCCATAGTAGTTGATGTTGGCATTCATTTTGCTGGCCACTATCTGAATACCCTTCAAAAGTTGGAGGGGATTTTCCTTGTGTGGTCTTTGGTGGGATTCTGGGCTGTCCTTTCCAGAGAAAATAAAGGGGGCTGAGCATTAGCTCTCCCTACCTTCTGACACTGGTCAACTAGATCCTTCCACATGGGACTTTGCATTTGGAGTGACTAAAACGAAGATGTTAAGACAGCTGAAGGGTATTCACAGCAAAAGAGTCACAAATACTGTAATGGTCACAAGGAATATCTGTGTTCATGGTGGTGTGGCAGGAAAGGCAGGTGTCTAAGTTCAGGATATCTGTAGTGGTACCTTAACTTTAACTATACTGTTCTTGTGGTATGACCTTGGCTAAATTCACTGCTGCTTAGCCTTCTGTATGACTGCTCTCTAGGAGAGCAGAACCAATAGGATACATGTATATCCTATATATTAATAGTTTGGGGAAGAAAAGTGACATATATAGGTATTAAAATTATCTTTCAATTTAGTAAAAACTTTAATATAAAATAAATGTTCATTTACTTTTCAGTTTTGTTTATAGTGTAATTTTGCATACTGTTTATAAAATTCTCTAGAATTTCTACTTGTTTCAATTTGTAATGGCAAATGGTATACCACGATTATCATGGAAAATGTGTCCCTCAGAACCATCATGTAGTAATTAAGATTAGGCTGATTTATTCTATCATAATATGCCATTTGTCAGTACTAGCTTACTTTCATTAATTGTGTAAGTAAACAAATATGTAGAAGCCCCAGACTTCATTAGGTTGATAGGTCAAGGCTATGAGCAAAGCTGGAGGGCGTATGAACTGACATGAACTTTACTGAATAGGGAGCATAAATAGTGTACCTTGTCTGTAAAGCAATTTGGCTGTATGCAGTAAGAACTTAAACATGTTAATCTAATTTGTATTTAAAAATATTTCTTCATATTTCACTGCTAAAGAAATAGAAAAATATTGTGGCAAAAAATTATATTCAAGTTTATTTGCAGTAAGAAGTACTTGGAAATATTCTCTACATTCTGTACTTTTAAAATGAGCCTGCTACAGGTTGGATTGTTTCCCCTCAAAAGATACATTGAAGTCCTAACCCCCAGTACCTGTGAATATGATTTTACTTGGAAATAGAGTCTTGTGGATGTAATCAAGTTCTGATGAGGTCCTTAGGGGAGACCCTAATCCAGTATAATTGGTATGATTGTAGGAAGAGAAGACACAGTAGGAGGGGATATTGTTATGTGAAGACAAGGCAGAGATTTGAGAATGCCTGGGGTTTCCAGAAGCTGGAAGAGGCAAAGAAAGATTCTCCCTTGGAAGTTTCTTGAGAAGGGCACCTGGGCGGCTTAGTCATTAAGCTTCTGCCTTCCACTCAGGTCTTGATCCCATCATCCTGTGTCAGACTCCCTGCTCAACAGGAGCCTGCTTCTCCCTCTCCCACTCTCTGCTTGTGTTCCCTCTCTTGCAGTTTCTCTCTCAAATAAATAAATAAAAATCTTAAAAAAAAAAAAGGTTTCCCGAGTGATCATAGCCATGCCACTGCCCTGATTTCAGCCTTCTAACCTCTAGAGCAGTGAAGGAAACTTCTGTTCTTTATAGTCACCCAATGTGTGTGTGTGTGTGTGTGTGTGTGTGTGTGTTACAGCAGCCTGTAGGTAGCTAGTACAAAGCCTTTATCACTTTCATAACCAGAAAATTTGTTCAGCAGTAATTTTGTCAGTTCGCTTCAGGACCTTAGTTCTCAGCCCTATTAGATTCCTTTTTAATAACATATTTTGAAATTCCCTTTCAACTAACCTGAAATTAAATTCATAGATAATAAAACCCACCCACATAATATTCAAATGCCGATATTAAGCCTTGATTTTTCCCTAATCAATATAAAGTGTTAATTTCTAAGGGAATAAAAAGTATTTCAAATACTAAAGGTCTTGGTCATTAAAATACATAGTGAAATAGTCACATATTTGCACCATGAGCGAAACATGTGTATTCACATTGTTGTTTTGTATTAATGATTCAAATACCTTGAGTAGTGTGAATGTTTATATTTTGATTTTCTGAAAGAGTTAACATCTTTTATTGATTCCTAACAAATACAATAGGATTTGTTTTCTGGGTTAATCTTCATGATAGTTATGTCATTTATGAGACTATGCTAAACTATCAAAACTCAGATTAATTATCACCTTCCACTTGGAAATACTAACATCCAATCATTATTATTCCTTCCTTATATTCCTGTATATCCGGACCTGCCCATTTTTATAAATGGGTATGTGTATATATGCACAGCCTATTGCTGAAAGTGCTTTACTAAGATGTACCACCTACTTTTTGTTCAGTAAGAGTGACAAGATCCCGGGGCACCTTGGTGGCTCAGTGAGTTAAAGCCTCTGCCTTCAGCTCAGGTCATGATCCCAGAGTCCTGGGATCAAGCCCCATATCGGGCTCTCTGCTCAGCAGGGAGCCTGCTTCCTCCTCCTCCTCCTCTCTCTCTCTCTCTGCCTGCCTCTCTGCCTACTTGTGATCTGTCAAATAAATAAATAAATAAATCTAAAAAAAAAAGTGACAAGATCCCATTGTAGCAAATATGGAAGACACTTCTTAGACATTAGAGACATGCAGAAGATAGGTCTCCACCTTAGAGACCCTTCATCTATCTAAGTGGGTTTTGGCTGGGACTTCCAACTCTGTAGTCCCAATCAAAACCAATTGGGAGGAAAAGGCCAGGTAACATTAAAAATTATATGACCACAAAAGTAAAGGAAAATAAAATCAGTGTGCTAACCACGCCATTAGCCTAGAGAGAAAATGAGCTTAATGGTAGTTCAGCGTTTGTGAAGGAACAGAATTCACACACCATTCTCCTTCACCTCAACCAGGTTTATTATATGTCATGGGAATAGCAGTGTTTGTGAACTGTCAAGTGATTGAATCATCTCTAAAAGCTATAGTACATGAAGCCTCTTCAGATAGGAAGATTGCTTTGATATCCAGCAGGATGTATTTACCACTGCTTGACTCTGTGTCAAGGAACTGAGAAAACCTTAACTTCTGGCTCTGGTCCCCTTTTCAGGATCAGTTTTCATCAGAGTGAGTCAAACCCCCTTGCACAATTGTCAACTGCATTGTAAATCAGTGGTTCCCCCTTTGAGTGATGGGTCAAGAACAGCTTCTGCACAAGGGACAGCCAGCTCCCTGAAATAGAACCAAATCAGGCAGAGCTTTCTCCCTTTCATGATCATTAGTAACTACAGAGGCAGAGGTGGGGGGAAAGGTTTCAGCACATATTAAAAAAAACCCAAAAACAATAACATCAGAAAGGAACTCTAGAGAGGTTGGGCAGGACTTCAGCTAATATGAGATTGTGGGTATCTTTAAATTCTAGTTCTCTTCTTTTGCCCTGTGTTTATTCCTGTTCCATTTCTTAAATCCCTTTGTATAAGGAATGGTGTTTCATTTTGATTTCTTCTATATTATTCTCAAACTGCCCAATTCCTCCCCTTTCATTTGTTGAAACATGTTTGTTACTTTGGAATTTCCGCCCAAGTACAGTGTGTTAAGCTCTGAAATAGCGGTAATAAGATTGAATATTTTTTGAGCACTCAGTATGTAGAAGGACTGTGGTGAGTCCTTTTTAAGCCATCTCCTCCCAGTCATGGAGCCAGGATCAAATTCAGGTTTGTTCAGTTCTGAAACCATACTTTCAATGACTTACATCGCACTGCTTCCTTGCATCTCACTAATAAAAAGAAGAAGAAGAAAGCTGAAGATGAGAATTCTAGTCCTAAGCCTGCCATTGTTTAACTCTCTGTCTTTAATGTTTTCATAAAGTGATGGGACTCCATGGTTTTCGAACTATGTTTGTGAGAGCCTTAGAATTTTGACAGTCCTTTGGGAGAGTGTTGGAGAATGACACAGGTTGATAGAGTAAGGATCCAGGACTGTAGCTACTTTCAGTGGATGGGAAGGGAGGAGCAGAGGGGAAGGGAGAGAGAAAATCTTAAGCAGGATCCAAGCCTGTGAGGTGGGGCTTGATCTCACCACCCTGAGGTCAAGACCTGAGCCCAGATCAAGAGTCAGACGCTTAACTGACTGAGCCATGTAAATGAGGATTTCAAATAAGAGTTGGTTCTGTTGGGGTGCCTGGGTGGCTCAGTGGGTTAAGCCTCTGCCTTCATCTCAGGTCATCATCTCAGGGTCCCGGGATCGAACCCCACATTGGGCTCCCTCTGCTCAGCAGGGAGCCTGTTTCCCCTTCCCTCTCTGCCTGCCTCTCTGCCTACTTGTGATCTTGCTCTCTGTCAAATAAATAAACAAAATCTAAAAAAAAAAAAAAAAAAAAAAAAAAAAAAAAAGTTGGTTCTATTGCATAAAGACACTTTATTATTTATTTTTTTTTTAAATTTTTTTTTTTTTAAGATTTTATTTATTTATTTGACAGACAGAAATCACAAGTAGACGGAGAGGCAGGCAGAGAGAGAGGAGGAAGCAGGCTCCCCACTGAGCAGAGAGCCGGATGTGGGACTCTATCCCAGGACGCTGGGATCATGACCTGAGCCGAAGGCAGCGGCTTAACCCACTGAGCCACCCAGGCGCCCCAAGACACTTTAAATCACAAGATGATCTGTAAAACTTTGTCCTTATTTAAACTGAGTTATGACTGTAGAAGTTTTCTTATATGATTGTAGATAAGTAGTTCTGAACTAATATTTTTAAATTTATTTTTTATTGTTTTGGCTCTACTCTTGGAGGCTTCTGATGTTTATCAACTTCAAAAGTTAGACTCATCTTTGGATGAGATAAAACATGATTTTTAATTAAGAAACTTAAGCCTCATTAGGGAAGCCAAGACACTGACTGTATCGGTTTATACATAGGAAGTTCGAATGTGTGATTTTTTTTTCTTTGTAATTATCTGCTAAAAGAGATCAAAGAGAAATTGCATTTAGAAAGGCATTTTGCAGGGGCACTGGGTGGCTCATTTGGTTAAGTATCTGACTCTTGATCTCAGCCTAGATCTTGATCTTGGGGTAGTGAGTTAAAGCCCTGCCCTGGGCTTCAGGCTGAGCTGGATCCTACTTATAAAAATAAATAAATAAACAAACAAACAAACAAATAAATAAATAAGTGGAATAAAATAAAATAAATATAAAATAAAACCATTTTGCTTTTATTAACTTTCTGGGTATTGAGTAAACAATTAAGGACAAATAAGCATCAATTAAAACTGATGTTTGACTCTTAGTTTCTCAAGATTTATTTAAAAAGGTTTAAAGTAATTTCATGTTTTAAGACTGTAATTCCTGACAAATTACTGTATTATGTTTTATTAGATTAATCATATTAGTTCAATTAAGCAGTAACCAGAGCAGTAAAAGGAATCAAACACTGCTGCTAATATGATTTTAAATGTCAGCTAAGATAAATATGCATTCATATTATTTTGTCAGTTTGAACATTTTAACATGTTCTGCTTTGTGAGTCACTAAAGTTTCTAATTTCTTTGAAAAGTGAAAATGAATCTATGGAGGCATTACTTCGTTTTGTCAGAAATCCAATTCTGGTACAAGTTAGGAGTAGCTACATATTTAAGTTCAGCATTATTTTAGAAGAGACTGTTTTCCAGCAAAGAAATTGGTACCAAATTCAAACAAAGTTTTCAAAATCCTTCATTTTAAACTATAGCATTGCATTTAAAAAAAAATCAAGTATTTTGTGAGACATATGGTTTCTGGAGGCATATCTAACATCTCTAGCTCACAGTATATAGGAAGAGAATACATTCTAATCAGGTCAATGCCATCTTTATTTTGTAGAATCTGGTAACCCACAAAATTTTTAACAGTATATTCATCTTATTTTCTCTTTAAAAATAAGAAATTAAGATGCAGCAATTAGTCTAACAAAGACTAAATATAGCTTTTCTAATTTGAGAAGGAAAATATCTATAAATCCACTTCTCTGTACCAGAAACAGATTTTTAATTTTAAAGATAGGAATGCTGGTAACGTAGAATAACCATCGTTGGAACTTGAAATAATTAGAATACATTATATAAAACTCAGAGATCTCAGTTTTCAATAAAATAATATAGCACTGACAAATTTGGTATAAAATATAAACTCCAAAAAGTCATACAACTTAAAATTTTAATAGAAATATTAAGAACAAAAACAAAAACCAAAGTGATACTATTAGCTGTACTTTGAACTATAACTCCCTTTTCTTTATTATTTGGTATTAAACTCAAATTGTTTCAGCTGCTCACATCTTCATTTAAAACCTACTACTGTGTGTCTATTGTGTACAAAACACTCTTCTAATATTTAAGAAAATTAAAACTAGATTTAATACTGTGTTGCAAATTTGAAAGTTGGTAAGAGTAGATCTTAAAAGTCTTCATTACAAGGAAACAATATTTTTATACTATTGTGATGGATATTAACTGGACTTATTGTGGTGATCATTTTATAATAAATACAAATGTCAAATCATGATATATACCTGAACCTAATATAATGTTAAATGTTAAAAAAAATAATAAAACATAGCGTATAAAACTAAAAGAAAAATTCAAAGTTTTTATCTACATTATAATTTACTCCTAAATTTAAGTAAAATTTAATGCTACTCAACTTTGATGTCTTTTATTTATTTATTTTTAAAATTTATTTGAGAGAGGGAGAGCACACACAAGTGGAGGAAGGGGCAGGGGCAGAGGGAGAAGCAGACTCCCTGCTGATCAGGGAGTCCAACTAGGGACTCAGTCCCAGGACCCCAGGATCATGACCTGAGCCCAAGGCAGATGCTTAACTGACTGAGCCACCCAGGTGCCCCTTAGTGATGTCATTTTAAAAACATAGACTGAAGTTACTACCTTTATTTTGTCAAATATCTTATATGTAATTGTTTAGTGACTTGCTGAACTGGGGGTAATTTTAAACTTAAATATGGTCAGATTTATCAGCCTTTCTATTTCCCTCAATATGCTTTATTTTCTCTTACAATGCTTTCATATTTTATGATTATGTCATTGTCCATATTTTAGCATTTTTTTCACCTTTATTTTTTATCAATGCCTTAAATTTGTCATTAGTATTGTTACTATTATCATTCTCATTTTAGCTACTACTTTTATAGGCAGTGTTTACTTAGATGTACATATGTGTTCATTTCTTTGTTCATCATTGTTTCTGAAGTATCACTCTTCCCTTCTGAGAATTTATTCCATGTTGAACTACATGCCTTAATGGCTCTTTTAACAGAGATCAAGATATTTAAAATATCCAAGTTGACTTCTATTCTGTTTAATCATATTTAAGATAAATATAGACTATTTTCTGAGTAATTATTCCTCTACACTTTGAAGATATTATTCCATTATTTTCTACTAGGTATTGGCAATCTACTGTTTCTATTTTGGTAATCTCTCTTTTCTCCCCAACTAATTTTGAAGTTTTCTCTTTGTCTTTGGTATTCTGTAGTTCAACTATAGTCCATTTAGTATGGATTTGTTTTTATTTTTCTGCTTAGGACTTGTTCTTTTTCAAGCCGAGTATTTCTTTTTTCAGCTTCAGAATACACTCTAAATATTTACTTTTTCTACACTCTCTTCTTTATTCTCTTTCTAGAACTTCAATTAAATGTGCTGTGGAATTCTCATCTCTACCAGATCTATCTGACTAGCTCTTCCATATCTTTTTTCTCTTTTTCTCTTTTTGCTGTATTCTAGATATTTTTCTCAGCATTATCTTAATGTTTCTTTAATTCACACTCTACTAATGATGTAAAATCACTGTTCCTCAGAAGTATATTACAGGAACCTGCTTAATAAGCTTTTTAAGTATTGATCCAAGTTATCAATAAAGACATTAATCATATGGGGGTCCTGAAGAAGTCATTTTTATTTCATACTTCTTGAAATTTCCCTGTAGCTTATGATTGTTTGTTTAAGTTTCACTTTTCACTTTTTTTCTGTGAAAGTTTCACATTTCATTTACATAAGGTGTGTCATTTATCCAGCCCATATTTCTCTGTCAACCAAAATAAACCATAAGAAATGAAATAATTGATGGAAAAATGATGTCAATACTTTTAAATTTAGATAACCTATATCTTCTGCATCTCTTTGACCAACAGCTCAACTGATCAAAGAAGAAAACAGAATCTGTGTGATTTATTTGGTTCAGTTGGATACACATTAACTTCTATTAAATGCAATCTATTTTTGCAAGCTTTAAGAAAGTACTGTGTTTCTCATCCATTTTGGGTTTCGGAGGGAACTTTTTGCCTTGTAATTTATAAGATTTATTCTTAAAATAAGAACTTTATTTACTCTTCAATGTCAGTGTCTTCTTCTATCCTCATGTTAAGACTGTGAGATCCAATTTGTTTTTCTAATTTCAAGATTTTCTATTTTATGTATGGTAATGTATCCAGACGTAGATAAAGGCATTTAAGATATCAAGAGAAATATATTTAATTTCCATTTTCAACTTTATCTTTAAACATTTTGATGAACATGTTTGTGTTAATATGAATATGATAAGTGTGTGAAGAAATTGAAATGATAGGCTTCATAAGTTACTTGATTTGAAGAATCATATGGAGCCACTTAAGCTTGTCAGGTAAAGGAGAAATATAATTAATTTCCATTTTCAACTTTTTCTATCTTTAAATGTTTTGATGAAAGCATTTGTGTCAATATGAATATGATAGATATGTGAAGAAATTGAAATGCTAGGCTTCATGAGTTACGTTGAGATTGGATTATTTGATCTAAAGAATCATATGAAGCCACTTAAGCTTGTCAGGTAAAGAAGTTGCATAATCCTATTTGGTTTTGGGAAGATTAACAGGATTAAATTTAGAAAATGGGTGATAAAGTGTGATGACTAGAGATAGGAAAAAGTGGTTTGATTCAAGGTTTACCTAGGAGGAAATTACACAATAGTTCATGGTAGATTAGTTGTGGAGGTGATGGAGTCAAGGACAATGCTTATGCTGACATTGTTACACAAGAGACCAAGGTCAAATGTGGACAAGAAACTTTCAGTTTTGAGCAAAATAAACAATGGCTGCCAGTGGGATATCTGAGTGGATTTGTCCAGTTACAGGTCTGAAGTTCAGGAGAAAAACCTTGCCAACTTGTAATCAAAATCAGAAAAATATATGCAATCACCCAATGGGAGGAAAAAAATGAGATGACAAAAAGGGATGTGGGGAAACCCAGGAGACAGTGGGTCAAGAAAGTGAAGAGAATAGAGTGTTTCAAGAAAAAGGACATGGTTAATGCTATCTCACGATGCTGACCATCATGACCGAGGTATATAAAAGAGGGATAACAACAAGGTCATGTTGTGACAGCACTTTTAGGGAAGAAATGAGTAAATAAATTATGGTATATACATAAAGTAGGATATAATAAAGCTTTTGAAATATATAGCCTGCACGTATTAAGTGGGAAATATTGAAAGAAAACAGTGACATGTGAAG
The DNA here is from genome assembly GCF_009829155.1 of Mustela erminea. Classification (NCBI taxonomy): domain Eukaryota; kingdom Metazoa; phylum Chordata; class Mammalia; order Carnivora; family Mustelidae; genus Mustela; species Mustela erminea. The sequence goes on from NC_045614.1 coordinate 180,436,382, forward strand.
TGAGACAGTATTCATATGATAATGCTATGTTACATTAATTTCAGGTGTACAATTTAGTGATTTGACAAGTTTATATATTATGCTATGTTCACATAACTACCACCTGTTCTATCACTATTATAGTATCATTGACTATATTTCTTAGGTTCTGTCTGTCATCCCTGCGACATATTCATACCATAAATGCAAGCCTGTATCTTTCCCTCCCTTCACACATTTTGCTCATCCCCCATGCCTCCTCCCTCTGGTAGCCATCAGTTTGTTCTCTGTATTCATAGGTCTGATTCTGCTTTTTGCTTATTCCTTTGTTGTTGCTTTACATTCCACTAATGAATGCAATTATATGGTATTTGGCTTTCTTAGTTTAACTATTTCACTTAACATAATACCCTCTAGGTCCATCCATGTTGTCTCAAATGGCATGCTCTTTTCCTTTTTCATGGCTGTGTAATATTCCATATTTTCCTTACATCGTCATCTATGTATGATTGCTTAGGTTGCTTTTGTATCTTGACTATCGTAAATAAATCTGCAATAAACATAGGGGTGCCTGTATCTTTTTAAATAAGTCTTTTTGTTTTCTTTGGGTAAAGAATAGTGGAATTATTGTATCATTAGATTGGTTTTTGAGCATTGAATTTTGTAAGTTCTTTATATATTTTTGATAATATCCTTAATCAGATAAATCATTTGCAAAATATTCTCTCATTAAGTATGTTGTCTTTTGTTTTGTTGATGGTTTCCTTTACTGTGCAAACGTTTTTTATTTTGATGTAATCCCTGTAGTTTATTTTTGCTTTTGTTTCCCTTGCCTTAGGAGACATACCTAGAAAGATGTTGCTACGGCGGATGCCAGAGAAATGACTGCCTGTGTTCTCCTCTAGAGTTTTTATGGTTTTGGGTCTCACATTAAGTTTTTAATCTATTCTTTAAGTATTTTTTATTTATTTAAGAGGGGGGAAAGTGTGTATGTGCATGTGCATGCACATGAGGAGAGGCAGGGGTAGAGGAGGAAGGAGAGAAAATCTTTTCATTTCTTCTTCTTAAGTTATTTTTATTAACATATAATGTATTATTTGTACCAGGGTACAGGTCTGTGTATCATCAGGCTTATACATTTCACAGCACTCACCATATCACATACCCTCCCCAATGTCCATAACCTGACCAACTTCTCCATACCCCCCTCCCCCAGCAACCCTCAGTTTATTTTGTGAGATTAAGAGTTTCTTATGGTTCGTCTCCCTCCTGATCCCATCTTGTTTCATTTTTCCTTCCTTACCCCCGAAACCCCCTGTCCTGCTTCTCAAATTCCTCATATCAGGGAGAGCATATGATAATCAACTTTCTCTGATTGACTTATTTCACTCAGCATAATACCATCTTGTTCCATCCACATCATTGCAAATGGCAAGATTTCATTTCTTTTGATGGCTGCATAGTATTCCATTGTATATGTGTGTGTGTGTGTGTGTGTGTGTGTGTGTGTGTGTGTGTGTGTATATATTTATTTATTTATACATTCTTTTGTTGATGGACATCTAGGTTCTTTCTATAGTTTGGACATTGCTGCTATAAACACTTGGGTACATGCGCCCCTTCAGATCACTACATTTGTATCTTTAAGGTAAATACCCAGTAGTCACTTATGGTTTGTTTCCCTCCCAATCCCATTTTGTTTCATTTATTCTTTTCCTACCCCCCAAACTCCCCATGTTGCATCTCTACTTCCTCATATCAGGGAGATCATATAATAGTTGTCTTTCTCCAATTGACTTACTTCACTAAGCATAATACCCTCTAGTTCCATTCATGTCGTTGCAAATGGCAAGATTTCATTTCTTTTGATGGCTGCATAGTATTCCATTATATATATTTATCACCTCTTCTTTATCCATTAATCTGTCGATGAACATCTAGGTTCTTTCCATAGTTTGGCTATTGTGGACTTTGCTGCTATAAACATTCAGGTGCACGTGCCCCTTCGGATCACTATGTTTGTATCTTTAGGGTAAATACCCAGTAGTGCAATTGCTGGGTAGTAGGGTAGTTCTATTTACAACTTTTTGAGGAAACTCCATGCTCTTTTCCAGAGTGCCTGAACCAGCTTGCACTCCCAGCAACAGTGTAGAAGGGTTCCCCTTTCTCCACATCCTCGCCAGCATCTGTCATTTCCTGACTTGTTCATTTTAGTCATTCTGACTGGTGTGAGGTGGTATCTCATTGTGGTTTTGATTTGTATTTCCCTGATGCCAAGTGATATGGAGCACTTTTTCATGTGTCTGTTGGCCATCTGGATATCTTCTTTGCAGAAAGAACAGATATCCAGTCAGTTCATGTCCTCTGCCCACTTCTTGATTGGATTATTTGTTCTTTGGGTATTGAATTTGCTAAGCTCTTTATAGATTTTGGATACTATCCCTTTATCTGATATTTCGCTTGCAAATATCTTCTCCCATTCTGTCAGTTGCCTTTTGGTTTTGTTAACTGTTTCCTTTGATATGCAAAAGCTTTTGATCTTGATGAAGTCCCAATAGTTCATTCTTGCCCTTGCTTCCCTTGCCTTTGGCTATGTTCCTAGGAAGAAGTTGTTATGGCTGAGGTGGAAGAGGTTGTTGCCTGTTTTCTCCTCAAGGATTTTGATGGATTCCTTTCTCACAGTGAGGTCCTTCATCCATTTTGAGTCTATTTTTGTATAGAAAATAGTGTAAGAAATCTTTGTATAGAAAATGGTGTAAGGAAATGGTCCAGTTTCATTCTTCTGCATGATGGCTGTGCAATTTTCCCAACACCATTTGTTGAAGAGACTGTCTTTTTTTTCCATTGGACATTCTTTCCTGCTTTGTTGAAGGTTAGTTGACCATAGAGTTGAGGGTCTATTTCTGGGCTTCCTATTCTGTTCCATTGATCTGTGTGTCTGTTTTTGTGCCCTACTATACTGTCTTGATGATTATAGTTTTGTAGTAGAGTTTGAAGTCTGGAATTGTAATGCCACCAACTTTGGCTTTCTTTTTCAATATTCCTCTAGCTATTTGCAGTCTTTTCCAGTTCCATATAAATTTTGGGATTATTTTTTCCATTTCTTTGAAAAAAGTTGATGGTATTTTGATAGGGATTGCATTAAATGTGTAGATTGCTTTAGGTAGCACAGATATTTTCACGATATTTGTTCTTCCAATCCGTGAGCATGGAACATTTTTCCATTTCTTTGTGTCTTCTTCAATTTCTTTAATGAGAACTTTATAGTTTTCTGGGTACAGATTCTTTGCTTCTTTGGTTAGGTTTCTTCCTAGGTATCTTATGGTTTTGGGTACAACTGTAAATGGGATGGACTCCTTAATTTCTCTTTCTTCTGCCTTGTTGGTGTATAAAAATGCAACTGATTTTTGTGCATTGATTTTGTATCCTGACACTTTACTGAATTCCTACATGAGTAGGAATGGAGTGGAGTCTTTTGGGTTTTCCACATAAAGTATCATATCATCCACAAAGAGTGAGAGTTTGACTTCTTCTTTGCCGATTTGGATGCCTTTTATTTCTTTTTGTTGTCTGATTGCTGAGGCTAGGACTTCTAGTACTATACTGAATAGCAGTGGTGATAGTGGACATCCCTGCCATGTTCAGGACCTTAGGGGGAAAGCTCTCAGTTTTTCCCCATTGAGAATTAATTCGCTGTGGGTTTTTCATAGATGGCTTTGATGATATTGAGGTATGTACCCTCTATCCCTGCACTGTGAAGAGTTTTGATCAAGAAAGCATACTGTATTTTGTCAAATGCTTTTTCAGCTTTTATTGAGAGTATCATGGCTCTTGTTCTTTCTTTTATTAATGTATTGTATCACATTGATTGATTTGCGGATGTTGAACCAACCTTGCAGCCCAGGAATAAATCCCAGTTGGTCGTGGTGAATAATCCTTTTAATGTACTGTTGGATCCTATTGGCTAGTAATTTGGTGAGACTTTTTGCATCTGTGTTCATCAAGGATATTGTTTTGTTTTGTAATTCTCCTTTTTGTTGGGAGTCTTTGTCTGGTTCTGGGATCAAGGTAATGCTGGCCTCATAAAATGAGTTTGAAAGTTTTCCTTCCATTTCTAATTTTTGGAACAGTTTCAGGAGAATAGGTATTAATTCTTCTTTAAATATTTAGTTAAATTCCCCTGGGAAGCTGTCTGGCCCTGGGCTTTTGTTTGTTGGGAGATTTTTGAGGACTGCTTCAATTTCCTTACTGGCTTTGGGTCTGTTCAGGTTTTCTGTTTCTTTCTGGTTCAGTTTTGGTAGTTTATGCATCCATTTCTTCCAGATTATCAAATTTGCTGGTGTATAGTTGTTCATAATATGTTCTTATAATTGTTTGTATTTTTTTGGTATTGGTAGTGATCTCTCCTCTTTCATTCATGATTTTATTTATTTGGGTCCTTTATCTTTTCTTTATGATAAGTCTGGCCAGGGATTTATCAATCTTATTAATTCTTTCAAAGAACCAGCTCCTAGTTTTCTTGATTTATTCTACTGTTCTTTTGGTTTCTATTTCATTGATTTCTGCTCTGGTCATTGATTTCTTCTATTCTCCGGCTGGGTTTAGGCTTTCTTTGCTGTTCTTTCACTAGCTCCTTTAGGTGTAGGATTAGGTTGTAAACTTGAGACCTTTCTTGTTTCTTGAGAAAGGTTGTATCGTTATATACTTTTTCTTCTCAGGACTGCCTTTACACAAAATCTGTGTCCCACAGATTTTGAAAAGTTGTGTTTTCATTTCCATTTGTTTCCGTGAATTTTTTCAAATTTTTTCAATTCTTTAATTTCCTGGTTGACCCTTCATTCTTTAGTAGGTTGCTTTTTAGCCTCCATATGTTTGAGTTGCTTCCAACTTTCCTCTTGTGATTGAATTCTAGCTTCAGAGCATTGTGGTCCGAAATATGCAGGGAGTGATCCCAATCTTTTGGTACTGGTTGGGACCTGATTTGTGACCCAGGATGTGATCTATTCTAGAGAATGTTCCATGTGCACTAGAGAAGAATGTGTATTCTGTTGCTTTCGGATGGACTGTTCTGAATATATTTGTGATGTTCATCTCGTCCCGTGTGTCATTTAAGACCTTTATTTCCTTGTTGATCTTTTGCTTGGATGATGTTTCCATTTCAGTGATGGGGTGATAATGTCCCCTACTGTTATTGTATTATTGTCGATGTATTTCTTTGACTTTGTTATTAATTGGTTTATGTAGTTGGCTGCTCCCATGTTAGGGGCATAGATATTTAAAACTGTCAGATCTTCTTGTTGGACAGACCCTTTTACGTATGATATAATGTCTTTCCTCATCTCTTATTATAGTCTTTGGCTTAAAATCTAATTGATCTGGTATAAGAATTGCCACCCAGCTTTCTTTTGATGTCCATTAGCATGGTAAATTGTTTTCCACCCCCTCACTTTAAATATGGAGGTGTCTTGGGTCTGAGATGAGTTTCTTGTAGGCAGCATATTGATAGGTTTCGTTTTTTTATCCATCCTGATACCCTGTGTCTTTTGATTGGGGTATTTAGCCTGTTTATATTTGGGTAACTATTGTGAGATATGAATTTAATGCCATTGTATTGCCTCTAAGGTTCCTGTTACTGTATATTGTCTCTGTTCCTTTCTGGTCTACTACTTTTAGGCTCTCTCTTTGCTTAGAGGACTGCTTTCAATATTTCCTATAGAGCTGGTTTGGTGTTTGCAGTTTGCAAATTCTTTTAGTTTTTATTTGTCCTGGAAGCTTTTTAATCTCTCCTTCTATTTTCAATGATAGCCTAGCTGGATATAGTATTCATGGCTTCATATTTTTCACATTTAGTGCTCTGAATATATCATGCCAGATCTCTGTGGATAAGTCTGCTGCCAATCTAATATTTCTACCATTGTATGTTACAGACTTCTTGTCCCAAGCTGCTTTCAGGATTTCCTCTTTGTCACTAAGACTTGTAAGTTTTACTATTAGATGACAGGGTGTGGACCTACTTTTATTGATTTTGAGGGGGGCTCTCCATGCCTCCTGGATTATGATGCTTGTTCCCTTTGTCATATTAGGGAAATTTTCAATTGTAATTCACTTCAATATACCTTCTGCCCCTCTCTCTCTTCTTCTTCTGGAACCCCAATTATTCTAATATTGTTTTGTCTTATGGTATCATTTACCTCTTGAATTCTCCACTCGTGGTCCAGTAGTTGTTTGTCTCTCTTTTGCTCAGCTTCTTTATTCTCTGTCATTTGGTTTTCTGTATCACTAATTCTCTCTTCTGTCTCATTTATCCTAGCAGTAAGAGACTCCATTTTTTTAGTGCACATCATTAATAGCTTTTTTGGTCTCAGCTTGGTTAGATTTCAGTTTTATTTCTCTAGAAGGGGATTTTATTTGTCCAGAAAGTGTTTCTCTAATATCTTCCATGCCTTTTTTGAGCCTAGCTAGCACCTTGAGAATCATCATTCTGAACTCTAGTTCTGACATATTACCAATGTCTGTACTGATTAGGTTCCTAGCCTTTGGTACTGCCTCTTATTCGTGTGTGTGTGTGTGTGTGTGTGTGTGTGTGTTTATGCCTTGTCATTTTATCCAGATAAGAATATATGGATGAGAAAATAAAATACTAAAAGGGTGGCAAAGACCCCAGAAAAATTTATGCTAACAAAATCAGAAGATACACAAAACCAGGGGAAGAAGAGAGAGGAAAAAAAGAAAAAAAAAATATATGTATACATATATTGGACTGGTGAATAGAACAGAACCACCCACTTGATTTTGGGTGTATTCTGGTCTCTTTGAAGAAACTACCTCCCAAATTTTAAAGAAAGAAAAACATATATATACAAAAATAAGGGTAAACACAATAAAGGGATGGAATATGACTGTAAAGATGAAAATTTAAAAAGAAAATTTTAAAGGAATTGATAAGATAAGTTGGTTGGAAAATGAAAAAGAAAAAAACAGAGAATATGCTTAGGCTAGAGACTAGAACAAACCCATGTGCTAGATTTAGAGTATATTTTGATCTATTAGAAGAAATTGTATCCCAAAATTTTAAAGAAAAAAGACTATATGTGTATAAAAAATAAAGTTAAATACAATGACAGGATAAAATATTATTGTAACAATGAAGGTTTAAAAAAATTTTTTTTAAAGAAAGGTATTGTTAAGAGAAACTAGTCAAAAAACGTTAAAAGAGGAAAAATGAAAAGTTAAAAAAATAGGATAAGAAAAACAATAAAATTAAAAAATAATTTAACTTTTCAAGACTAAAGGATCATGGGTGAAAAGCCATGAATGCTATGCATTGCTTTCCCCTAGCTTCTGGAGTTCTGCTGTTCTCCTTGATCAGTGAACTTGGTCTTGCCTGGATGTTCTTGTTGATCTTCTGGAGGAGGGACCTGTTGCAATGAGTCTCAAATGTCTTTTCCTGAGGTGGAATTGCACCACCTTTTCCAGGGACCAGGCTAGGTAATCTGCTTGGGTTCACTCTCAGGAGATTTGTTTCCCTGAGCACATTCCGTAGAGCTCTGGAGGATGGGAATGAAAACGGTGGCCTCCTAATCTCCAGCCTGAAGGAGAGAAGAGGTAATGGCCCCACTCCTCAGTGCACCTCAGAGAAGAGCAATCACTCCTGTCTCTCTGGTCTCTGGCCATGCTCTATGCTCACCCAGGCTATGACTGAGCATTTCTGTCTCTGGCACAGAGCTCCATTTGGAGTCTCCAAACCCAGCAGATTCCAGCCATGCATTCCTGTGCCACTCCTGTAGAAGGAAGAAGAAGGTGATCTTTCTGAGTCTGCCACTTGTGGAGTCCCTGCTCGAAGAGCAGTTTCTTGACTGTGCCTTGGATCATGGTTTAAGGTAAACCCGATCTAAAAGCTCACTCTTCGGCTCTGTCTCTGTAGTCAGCTTCCCCACTCGAATACCTGGGAGCTCCGCCACACTCAGGCACCCCCGATCTTTCTGTGACCCTGCAGGATCTGAGACCACACTGTTCCGGTAAGGGTTCCACCCCCGCTTAACCTTTTGAGTGATGTCCCTCAGTGAAGAAGACTTCTAAAATTTCTGATTTTGTGCTCTGCTGCTCCACTGCCTGCTGGGAGCCACCCCATCCCCCATGGTCTATCTTCCTGTCCTTTTGGAGTCACTTCTCTGCATGTCTTACCTTTCAGAAAGTGCTCGATTTTCTGTTCCTAGAATTGCTGCTCTTTTTCTCTTCTATCTCCTGTTGAGTTTGTAGGTGTTTGGAATGGTTTGATAACTATCTAGCTGTACTCCTGGGACCTGATGTCATTTCGGTCTGCTTCTCCTCTGTCATCTTCTGACATCTGTCAGATAGAGAAAATCTTAAGCAGGCTCATCACCCAGGGTAGAGCCTGATGCAGAGCCTGACATGGGGATGGAAGAGGGGCTCAATCTCACAACCCTGAGATCATAACCTGAGCCGAAACCAAGAGTTGGATGTTTAACCAACCAAGCCACTCAGGAACCCCAGGGTTTTTTTAATCTATTTTGAGTTCACTTTTGTATCCTTATATAGTAAGTCACACTATTCATATGAATTTTAAAATACAAAAATATATAATATCACATGCTGTTATACACAGATATATACATATGTATATATAAATATAAATACAGGAAGTCTGAAAAAAGATTGGAAGATTACACATCAGTTTCAAGAAAATTAGTTTTTTCTGTAAAGATGTTGACAACAATGGGTGGATTAGGTGTGGATTTTAATTACATTGGTAAAGTTTTACACCTTTTAACCAAAAAAAGAAACAAAAAAAAAAAAAAAAAAAGAAAAGGAAAAGTGATCTAAAGCAAAGAATGACATAGAATAACTTTTGGTGGTAAGGAAGTCTTATTCTCTGAACTCTGCGTGTTTGCAATATTTCATAATTTTGTAAAATAATTAGTCTTGTATTAGATTTTCCCAAGAAGTGCAGATTGGAAATATGATCAAATTTTACTAGGAATCAAATTTTCTAGATATTTAAGTAATCACATTAAGTGTGAAAGGTACAGCAATAGAACAGTAAATATTTGCCATTGTTTTAAGAAATATGTTAACCAAGTATGAAGTTGGTACTTAAACTTAAGAATAAAAATATGCAATTTTCATTCTTCCATGATGTGTTACTCTTTACCAAACAAGTTGACATATGTAATCATAATTAATCATGGCCTATTAAAAATGCCTTTAATGGGAAAATGAAATACTATGTATGAACTTAAATCTACTTAGTATTTTTCTTTAACATAGACATTTCATTATGGACACTGATAGTCTCCTAACATTAACATTGTATATTATTTGTTCTGTCATTTCTTATAAAAAGGTTTGATCATTTAAATTGATGGCATATTCAAAAATAGAGTGAGTTCAAAAACAAAAACAAAAAATAAATTTTGACTTGGTAGAGAAATGTAAAATTCCTTGGCATATCTAACTTACTCTAAATAGCCAAAGAATAGGCATATCAAATATGTTTTTCTTTAATTATGAATAATGCATATCTTAGTCCTTCATTTATCAGTGGTTTTTAAACCATTCCTAATTGTTGTTTAAACTAGTTTATTAAAAGTTAAGACTTGTCAGAAATTTTTTAAAAATCTAAATATTTCCTAGATATGGAAATCATAGTCCTTCAAAATACTGAGTAAAAAGAAAAAACATAAAATGCTACCAGGATAAAAAACCAAACAAACAAAACAAAAAAACTGCCATCAGAGAACTTAATCCTAGGCTCTCTAAGACTAATTTTATCAGCATCTATTGACCAATTTTAATTGCATGGTTATGCCAAAATAAAGCTCATAAATGATTTCTGCTTATCTATATTAGACTTTGCAGTTATAATAGTTACAATGACAGCAGAGCTGAAAAATCTCAGAACACAAGTCTGCATGAGACTGTCAGAGTAATTTTAGATATTTTTTGATCTTGGATTCTGATCTCCTAGTGTTAGATTCTTGCCTATTTTGAATTTTGGTATCTGTACTGTAAAATTTCATGTTGTAGTATGGAAATTATAAAGTCAAGTTCAAGGTCACCTACAGGTATTGTTACTTATAGAAAATAGTATCAGCTTGTGCTGACCAATGAATGATAAAATGAAACAAAATATTATTCTCATAAAGTTTTAGTAAGTTGGGGACACAGTTTTGTAAAGAATATCTATATTCACCTTGGGTCCCTCAAATTTGAAACTCTTATGTTTTTAATCTCCTATTCCCATGTGATATTAATCTATTAAAATCTGAAAACTAAGGTTTTATTTTTCCTATCTGCTGTGAATTACCTGAAATCAGTTTCATCTTAGATGTTTCATTCTCTGAAACTAACCCTCTTCTGTGACACACACACATTCTATTTGGAAAACATAATTAATTGCAAAGCACCAATTTGTCTTCGATATTCATTATCTGTGAGTGTTTATTACTGTACTAGAAAATTATATTACAATTTTCTTTTAATTATCTTCCTGAGGATATAGCTCATTTCCTGATGACAATTGGAAAACATCCAAATGACTACCAGCCACAATTAAGATATGTTTCTTATACAGAAGCTTCAGGAGATATTCAGTCCTTGAGTGTTTATTAAGTGCAGCTTCAATCCTAACCTTGGATATAAAATATTAGAGTATATAATATATATTAAAAACTGATGAATTTTTTTGGTGGCTTTATATAAAATTGTTTTAGAAAAATTATCTTTCAGTTGACTTCCAATCTGTGTGAATATTATGTATATAATCTATCTATCTATCTAGATATAGAAAGAGTTTGGCTCTGATATTTCAGTTTTTTTTTTTTTTTTTTAAGATTCCATTTATTTATTTGACAGACAGAGATCACAAGTAGGCAGAGAGGCAGGCAGAGAGAGAGAGAGGAGGAAGCAGGCTTTCTGCGGAGCAGACAGCCCGATGTGGGGCTCGATCCCAGGATACTGTGATTCTGACCTGAGCCGAAAGCAGAGGCCTTAACCCACTGAGCCACACAGGCACCCCTGGTATTTCAGTTTTTATAGGAGCTATTATAAGGAAATATGCACATAACTGGTTAAGGAAAAAGGTCTCCTCAGGACCCTGATGTTTTTCTATCTGGAAGAAAAGAAATATTAAATAAACAGTGTAAGAAGATAAATGACATACTATTCAGAGAAGGAATATAAGGATTTTTCTCCTTGAGAAATTAGAGATTCTGCATGTGATCTGCATGTGATTGTGGGTTTTGGGAGTAAGCAGAACATGTGGGCCCATACAGAAGATAGGTTGGGGCCAACAGAGTACTTTTTAATTTTCAAAGTATCCAACCATGTTATTTCATGGAATTGAGCGTGTTTGTTATTACATGTGCTGTGGTTAAAGAGAGGCCAGGACAGTATCATAGGTGCATCTTCAGGAGTCACAAGCAAGATTAAGTCATATTCGAGGGAAGAGGCAGTTTATTATCATTTTCATGTACTAAGTCCATTTATTGAGCAAGCACACAATAAACGTTAGCTTTTACTCTCATTGGCGAGGATGTGATTGCAAGAACTCCTGGAGTAGGTGCAGCTAGTGGATGCTTCCAGCAGGGGGAAGCAGACCCCTTCATAGTGGGGTAGCCGATTTTAAAAGCATCCCATTTGCAACTAACAATTACCAGGGAGTTGGTTTGTTGGTATCTCTCAGTGGTCATTGCCCGAAACATGATGGTGCTAACCATCTTCTTAATCTTCCCTCTTTTGTAGGCATTTATTTTTTCAACATGCATTTTTTGAGTTAAATCTGATGGAGGCAGTAAATATTTTAGGAGCAGAAAAAGAAGGCTACAGAAAGTACTTTATATATTTTTATATGTTGATAAATATATTACTATTGTTCAGTCTATAAGACAGTCTCAGTTAATGATTTATGCTCCAGACTCCCTACTGAGTCTGGAGTCTAGAACCAGAGATGCTGTGGCAGGCACTGCCCAAATTTGAACATAGCCACAGATAAACTGGAGGTACAAACATAATATTGAGATCTCACAACTTTGCTACTTCAGCTTGTTTTTGGTTTTGCTTTGGTTTCTTTGTCCTGTCCAGTTGCAAGGAGGAGAGCTAGATAAGGTTACCTAACAATATTCATGCAGAATTCTAAGCCTCTTGTTAAGCCCATTCAGACAAACAAAGCTGCTGCTATTCACATGCCCTTGTCTTGTTCTACTTGTTGGAATTCTCTTCAAGTTAAATGAAGATTATTGGACTAGATTACATCCTGTGTGATAAGGACCTAAAGTGTTTGGTTTGGATAATAACAGAAAGAATGACTATAAGATACTGGAGATTTCAGAATGTTGAAACACCCTTTTAATTTAAAAGATGTTTTGTTACAAAATACCCAAAGCGTCAGGTGCCCATTGTCCTATCAACGAAGCTTTTTCATTCATCTGCTTATTTTGTGATTTTACAATCAGCACTGATCTCATTTTCTATTCCCTAGGTGGGGATGGGGAGGCAATCTATTCGGTTCACGTATATTTTTCCTGCTGTCTCTGGGTTTCTGTGTCATACTCTTTTTATTATTTCTTTAAAGTAAGTCTTATATTTTACTTCTTAGCCCCTTAAGGCTGAACCTCCCTCAAACCTTGCACTCAATTCCATAGTTTAATCACATTAAACATAGAAGCTGTATTATCACAAAAAGTGGATAAAGAATTCTGTGCTTTGAGTAAGTACTTATTGTCCACTTGCCACTACAAGTGTTAGGAAAGTCACTCTCTCCTAACTGGTTATCTTTTCGATGTAAATTTTATTCTCTTTCATATTAGACAATAAAAGCAAGATTTTCCCCCTTACTGACCCAGTTTAAGAGTATTATGCTTTTCCTTCTCAAAGAATATTTAGTCTATGCAATATGAATGGAAAGGAGCTGGGAAGTGCCCAAGTCTATATAAAATGATTAGCATTTACATCATTGGTTGACAAGCTGTCTATTTTACCAAGTTGCCTTCATGTTTACCTAAAAGGGATAATATGTTGGCAGAACTCATTTTACTGATATGGCATATGTTTCTGGTTGTTGAAATCCCACTTATCTTTTAAGATGTTGCCGCAGCACCATCTCTTCCATGAAGGCTAAAGCATTGATTACTTTGTTCATCTGTACATGAACCATGTCTCCTCATGGTTCCTACTACTTGTTTTGGAAATGAACGATTACTATGCTCTAAGTGGCTTGAGCACTGTGACCTACAGTCACTCACTATAGTGTCCAACAAATACCTGGTAGATAGAAGCATGCAATAAATTGTGTTATCTCATACCCATCACATCTTGTTTTCTAATATTGTTCAAATTTTATTCCTTAGCTGGAATATTTGTATTTCAGCTGACTCATTTAAAACAAATATTATCATTATAAGTAGACAGGAGGAAGGTGGTAAAAGCATTTATAGAGTTTATCAAGAAAAATATTATGGCTTCTTTATTTCCTTCACAAGAAAAGCAAACACTGGCAATATTTATGTAGATATTTTCTTACTGGACTGGAAATTATAAAACTGGTTACTTTAAAAAATAGTAACTTGTTCTCTTACTTGGTTTAAACTATGTAGAAGCACCCTTGACACTTTAGTTGGTTTGAGAAAGATAGTGTAAAATGCATTGTAGATAAAATCTAAGATAATATTACTCAAGAGTTAACAATAGATGCAGTATTTTATGATCTTCTCTAGAGATGATCTTTTCTAGACCTTCTCCCTAATACCTTCCATATTATCATTCTTTCTTAAAACCAGAGTGGATAATTAGTATAGAACGTCACTGGCATGTTAAAAAATCTGACAATGCTAATGACCTAGAAATTGGTGGTACATAGAAACAGATGCTTGTTCGTGGCTATATAATCTTTTAAAAATACTTTTCCTTCCATATTTTGACAATTCTTTACATTTTCTCAAATTGGTACCTTTCTCAAGATAAATATTTTTCCCCCTTAATGACAGCGTTACTTAGGCCTCACAAAATAGACCCATCCATGTAAGAGTTTGAATTGGAGGTGAGCTTCAGAGGGAACCAGTGGCATCTCTGTTCTTGCTGCTGGCTTGGGTAGAGGCAGAGGCTGGTTACCTCTGGGTTCTGTAGCAGCAGCAACTCCCTTAGCAGGCAGTTGTGCAATGTAGTCTGCAGAGTTACTTCTGGAAGCTCATCCAGTAGTCTTCCTACAAAAACTATGAGGTCTCAAACATCCTTTAATAAATCCACTGGAGCTCAAACGAAGTAGAATAGGTTATTCAGTTTCCTGTAATGAAGAAACTTATGTCTTATTTTAAAATATTGTATCTGATGCCTTCATCTACCCAGAAACCCCAGAAACCCCACACTTCGTTTCACTCATGGTGAATCCTTGAAAACCATTTATTAATGATAATGGCCTTGCTTTTTGTTTTTGTCCATAAGAAGGCAAATGCTCTCTACTTAACTAGATCTCTATCTTGTTAGAAAAGAAGAACCAGGGCGCCTGGGTGGCTCAGTGGGTCAAGCCACTGCCTTCGGCTCAGGTCATGATCTCAGGGTCCTGGGATAGAGTCCCACATCGGGCTCTCTGCTCAGCAGGGGCCTGCTTCCTTCCCTTCCACTCTCTCTGCCTGCCTCTCTGCCTACTGTGATCTCCCTCTGTCAAATAAATAAATAAAATCTTAAAAAAAAAAAAAGAAAAGAAGAACCATGCATTATGGGGGTTGGTCTTCTAAGTTTTGACTTGAGGGGCACCTGGCTGGTTCAGTCTGTGGAGCACGTGACTCTTGATCTCGGTGTCAAGGGTTCCAGCCCCACACTGGATGCAGAGATTACTTAAATTTTGACTTGAAAACCTAACTTGCTATGCCAAGAAATGTGTTTTCTGAAACTCCCATGAAGATATATATATATATGTCAAACATTTTCTTTTCTATATCCTTTTGGAATAAGTTCAGAAATATTTCTGCAGCCAAATACATCTGTCAGTTTCTTAACTTTTAAAGCAAAATTTATGAATTTCATCAAATCATTGCATGATAAAATGAAAGAAAACAGTATAATATGAAGCACAAAAATGGCCTTTTATCCAAGTACTTTTATCCAAGTACTCCAAGTATTGTCTTCAATTTTGTATATCTACACTAAAAAAGAAGTTTTGTTGTTTAAACTTCTCTTTTTTTTCTAAAGCATCTAAGAGTCAGAGAGGATATGACAGAATAGATATTTACTGTAACATTCATCTTACTGTCCCAACAAACTAAACAGCTTAAATTGTATCCTTTGCTGTTTCATTAGCATCATAAGGAGTTTAAGGTTTATTGGTTTAGGAGTAAGTTTGAAACTCTCTCTGACATCTTTTGCTTCTTTATACCTGCAGGGCACGTAATTGAATTGATCATAAGCCTTATCTATGGCACATTCTCAATGTTGATCCATCTTCAGCCATCTTTTAATTATTCCTTATTCATTTGTTTCTATAATATAATGGACACCCATGACACTTTCTGGCTGTGGTTGTGTTTTCCATATTTATACAATATACATTCTTTCGGGAATACCAAACTACTTGAGAGATGAAATAAACAGGAAGATTAGCTTCAGTCCTTTAGTGAATGACTGAGTCTTTTATAGGGAAAAAACATACCATTAAAAAATAATTTGTAATAAAAATACAAGTTAGGGGCATCTGGGAGGCTCAGTTGTTTAAGTGGTTGCCTTTGGCTTAGATCATGATCCTAGGGTCCTGGGATTGAGCTCCACATCTCACTTTCTTTTTAAAAAAAGAAAAAATATATATGTAGATATACATATATATATATATATATATATATGTTTTAATTTGTGAAAGCAATAACTTCATCAGAAATGCTATACACTAATTTACATATATATATACACACACACATATATATAGATATAGACATATATATGACATATATATGTATATCTAGATATACATATATAGATTTTTGTAGATATACATATATAGATTTTTGTAGATATACATATATGTATATCTAGATATACATATATATGTCATATATATGTGTGTGTATATATATATGTAAATTAGTGTATAGCATTTCTGATGAAGTTATTGCTTTCACAAATTAAAACTTCAAGTAGCTTAGAGAAATATCAAATTAGATAAATTATTTGAAACAAAAGTTAAATTTTATAAGTCATGTTGCTTTACTATTTGTATTTAAGCATGATGTGCTTTTTATAAGTGGCAGAAGAATAGGGGATGAATATCATGAATATCATGCTGCTCACTTATCCCTGAGCATGACTAAGTTACAGATCACTGGTATAAACTGGTTGGGAACCCTGATCAAAGACAGAACTCAATCTCCCTCAAAAAAATATAAAGAATTCGGGGCACCTGGATGGCTCAGTGGGTTAAAGCCTCTGCCTTCAGATCAGGTCATGATCTCAGGGTCTTGGGATCGAGCCCCACATCAGGCTTTCTGCTCAGCAGGGAGCCTGCTTCCCTCCTCTCTCTCTGCCTGCTTGTCTGCCTACTTGTGATGGCCGTCTGTCAAATAAATAAATAAAATCTTTAAAAAAAAAAATATATATATATATATATATAAAGAATTCTAAAACCTTAGGGGTGCCTGGGTGGCTCAGTTTGTTAAGTGTCTGACTCTTGGCTCAAGTCATGATCTCACAGTCATGAGGCCAAGTACCCCCCAATCCCCACCCCTTGGAATCCCATATGGGGCTCTTTGTCAGGCTCCATGCTGGGTATGGAGCCTGCTTAAGATTTTCTCTATCCCTCTGCCACTCCTCTCACTTGTTCTTTCACCTTCTTAAAATAAAAGTAAAAAACATCTCATACTTAACCTTCTAGAATTAACATTATGCAGTAAGTCTATAAATATATTGTCTGCATTCACATTTTCATACATGTCCCATTATTTCATATTCAGTATATATATACAGATATTTGTGAGCTTTTCTTGAGTAGAAGATTTTTTTTTAAAGATTTTATTTATTTATTTGACAGAGAGGAAGAGATTACAAGTAGGCAAAGAGGCAGGCAGAGGGGGAGGGGGAAGCAGGCTCCCAGCTGAGCAGAGAGCCTATGCTGGGCTCTATCTATCCCAGGACCCTGTGATCATGACCTGAGGCGAACGCAGAGGCTTAACCCACTGAGCCACCCAGGCGCCCTGAGTAGAAGATTTTTGTTGGAGACCTGATATGATTGAAGCAGTGCTAGGTTTAGAAGCTTGAATATTTGGAGTCCTGTTATGGGTAAAAATAGAGTGGCAGAATAAAAAATAATAACAAAGAAGAACTGTTGAGAGTTTTCATGTTAATAACCAGCTGAAACTGAGATTTAATAGTAAAAGCTTTAAAAGACTGTATGTACAGTGTGGCAGCTTTCAAAGGCTAATCAAAGACAAACAGACATCATTCTGTATTTTTCTATTATGTCCCTGAATTAATGCGCTACAGCTTCCATATTAAAAATGCCACAGATTGAGCGGCTTAAACAACAGAAATTTATTTTCTCACAGTTTCGGAAGCTGGAAGTCTATGATAAGATGTCAGGAGCTCGGTTTCTCCTGAGCGTCCTCTCATCTCATTGGCTCACAAATGGCCACCTCCTCCCTGCTTCCTCACACGGCCTTTCCTCTGTGCTCAGGGACCCCTGGCATCACTTCTGCGTGTCTTAATCTCCTCATCTTATAAAGACACCAGTAAGACTGGGTTAAATCTTAGGATCAGGCCTAGTGGCCTGATTTTTTACTTACCGTGTTAAGGTCCTATCTCCAAAAATCCCATTCTGAGGCACTGGGGATTAGACTTCACATAAGAATTTTAAGGGGACACAATTCAGTCCATAATAACCCTATTATTTGAAATACAGTCATCACCCAGACACCTTATAAACTCTGTATTCCAACTAAAATAGAAAGTTTCTCTTTTCCTGAACAAGCCAGGATTTTACTGCTGTCTCACCTTTGTAAAATACATTCTTTTTCTATTTTTCTCTATCATGATTTTGTTCACCCTTCAAGACTCAATCACTTCTTCTAGGGGCATTTTTAATTAATCTGGTTAGAAGAGATCTCTGCCCCTGGGTTCTGTTAATCTTTTGTTTGTTGAGGTTTTATCAGATGAATCTTCTATCAGAATTGATGTGTGCCTTATTTACTCTTTTATACTATTCTATAGAAGTCTTGTCTTATTTATTTGTAAATCTCTGCACTACATGGTACAATGCCTTGTGAAAAGTGACTACTAAATATGTTACTGACGGGTTAAGACTTAATGATGTGAAAAGGCTGGTTCTGTTTTCTTCAGTCTGTTAGCATCTTCTGTTTCAGTTTCATCCATTCAGACTTTGTCATAAAAACTTCCAATAACTCACACTGCCCTTTTAATGATTGCCTTGTTTAGCATGTTTTGTGCATTTTGGGGCATAATTCTCTTAGTATTTGATAGATCAAAAGAGCATGTAAAGAAGACATTTGAAGAGCCAACTAACAAAACTGATCTAATTAGTTTATATAGAAAACAAATAATTACTGGAAATAAAACTGTTTTGATGGCATTATTAGAGTGGGAAGGAGTACCGCAGAGTAAATGTACAGGGTAAAGGAATATTTGTTAACCTAGTTCAGGAAGATTAAAAGTGATGCATGAAAGTCTCCAGGGTTTCTATTTTCTGTTTTGGAGAGAGTAAGAAGTCAGACCAAAAGCCATGAAAATGTATAGCATTCACAATCTCTCTCTCTCTATCTCTCTATATAATATAATTTTGGAATCTCTTATTTCCCTATGAAGATTTGTAGCAAAATCATTATAAAAGTGTCTCTGGGTTAGGAGCTGGAATATGATGGTGAGAGTTTTTGGAAATACAATGATTTTCCCAGGCAGGTTTTGGAGGAAATGAATGATCTCACCTCTTGAGAAGTGAAAAAACGATAGTTTTGGGGGGTTCACTCTAAGATACAAATAAAATAAGAGGGGTTCCTAGAGTGGTATTATACTTTACAGTGCCACATGTGGGGTTCCCACAGATGGGTCTTTTGGTTGTGTGTGTGTGTGTGTGTGTGTGTGTGTGTTTTCCCCCTTATGGTGTGTAAGAGAAGAAGCTTTTCTATATTTCTTAGTTTTTGACAATCCCTCCAGGAGGCCAGTCTTTGAACTCCTACACATCCATTCCCACAGATACTAAATTTATCTGGAGCACACTTTGGCTCAAAATTCAGAACAGATGGAGAAGGATGCTGTCTAAGAAAAGCAGAAATGACAGAATTACATTTGGCTTGAATGTTCTTCATTAAGATAATTTATTGTGTTAATGCTGTGACTGCATCATTCTATTCCGAGGGTAAGAGACTGCTGGCCTAAGTATGCCCAGAAAAGAAGAACACTAGTATTCCATTTCCCCCCCTGGTCAGTAATAAACTAAAAGATAAAAAAAGGCCGGGGATAGAAAGAGAGGTCTTTCTTTGGAGAGTAGGTGGGGCAAAGAGTGGTCCTAAATTACATTTAGGAATCCATTTAGGAATCTTTGTGTTTGAACTCAGGACTTATGAGCAGGCAAATGGGGAGAACATTGCCAAAATTCTCTTCTCTTTAAGTTGTAGTGATTAAAACATAGAAGTAAGTATAGAAATGATAAATTGACCTGCACTGAATTAAAAACAATAGGGATATTATAAGGAAATTCTCATATGTAACCCTTAGTGATTTAGGCTAGCCAGTATTTACTTCTGAAATTGAAACTTACCAGTAGTGAATTCAATTGGTGGGTCAGTCCTGATAATTTCAAGGGAGATGTGTAACCTCGTGATGGGTAGGGACTTAGATGGCCAGCCATTGCAGGTTCTAAATTTCCAGAACCTGTGTGTCCCATGAAATTCCTTTTAGTGTTTATGAACACGTACACTGAGTTAGTAAAATCTAAGGGCACAATTTTTATTTACATTATAGTAAAATAAAGTGGAATGTTGATTTCCTGTGCTTTCCTCCATGGATAAAACTTTTGCCTCATACAATGAAACCAGACATGGCCCCGCCAGTTCTTATCTTAGGTCAGTGACTGCTTCTTGAGCTTCAGTGTGATGATACTCATCACCTGCAGAATCCTGATAAGATTCTGATTCACTAAGGCTGGGATGGAATTCTGAATTTCTAACAAGTTCCCAGTGTTGCAGCTGAATTAAAAACAAAACAAAACAAACACCAAAAAATCCCCCACACATTAAGGATAAAGGCTTTAGGTGATAAAAAATGCATCTCTATGTATCAAATACTTTCTTAATGAATTTGTACATAGTTAGAAAATTTAATCAAATTATTTTTGGGGAAGATTTGAAAAATGTGAAGTCCTTAAGTTAGGGAACAAACAATAGGTACCTTATGGTATTTAAATTTTTATTCGTATAAATATTACCATGGAATATCAGAAGAAAATTTGTATGTTCACCAAATAAATATATGAATAAAATTTAATTTTGTATTTAAAATATATAATTAATGTTAATGATTTAAATCAGTCTTTTCTAGTTCCATCCATGTTGTCGCAAATGGCAAGATTTCATTTCTTTTGATGGCTCCATAGTATTCCATTGTGTATATATACCACATCTTCTTGATCCATTCATCCGTATCATGCTTAGCGAAATAAGTCAAGCAGAGAAAGACAACTATCATATGATCTCCCTGATATGACGAAGTGGTGTTGCAACATGGGGGCTTAAGTGGGTAGGAGAAGAATAAATGAAACAAGATGGGATTGGGAGGGAGACAAACCATAAGTGACTCTTAATCTCACAAAACAAACTGAGGGTTGCTGGGGGGAGGGGGTTTGGGAGAAGGGGGTGGGATTATGGACATTGGGGAGGGTATGTGCTTCGGTGAGTGCTGTGAAGTGTGTAAACCTGGTGATTCACAGACCTGTACCCCTGGGGATAAAAATATATGTTTATAAAAAAAAAAAATCAGTCTTTTCTGTCTTTCCCTCACATATCCATTTGAATATGTAGCAGAGTTTCTGCTATTTTTGGCACTTAATAACTATATTCTAAATTAATGAGATAGTAAGAAATATGCTTTTTTATGGCAATTATATATAATAAATCTTATAAATATCTAAGACAGATACATTTATCCCTGGGAAGAGGACATATCAACTCTTACTGGTCTATTTCTCCAGGACTCATTTTATACACATTTGCATACATTTATACATTTTATACACTCTCTATTATGAGTTGAGTAAAAGTTTTCTGTCCTATTCTTTGTCCCCAGTACTGCTTTAGAACCCATCACATAGCAATTCAGTGGAACAAAAAGTCCT
Source organism: Mustela erminea (assembly GCF_009829155.1). NCBI lineage: Eukaryota > Metazoa > Chordata > Mammalia > Carnivora > Mustelidae > Mustela > Mustela erminea. Next base: position 180,457,701 of record NC_045614.1, read on the forward strand.
GAACGTTTTAGGAGAAGCTGATGTGTCTCTGGCTAAGATAAGCTGTGTTAATTTTATGTGGAAGTTGGGACAACCCTGAAAAGTGCAAGGCTTAATAGGGAGAGACAGGGAGATATTATTAAGAGATGGTAACAAATGTGTCATTGAGAAAGACAGGATATGAGAACAAATGATGTGAGGTTAGGAATGATTTTAGGAGGTGAATTACACTTATTTTAAAATGTTACCTAGAATCAGCCTTACATTTTCCTTCTTCAAAATGTAGAAACTGAACATGAATCTTCTATCTCAAAGTTTAATCTCTCTTTCCTTCAGGATTCCAGAGAACACTCCAATTTTGTCTACTTCGTGAAACCCCCTGACCATAATGCTCTGGTTAATTTTAGCTCTAGTGTCATGATTTGTATTATATTTACCACATTGCTTATTAGTTGTCTCATCAGTAAAATGTGTGGATTAATAAGATAATTTATGTGTTAAAAAGGACAGCTGATTTTAAGCCAGAAAACGCTGGTTCTATGCTCGGCATTTCTATCTTCTCTCTGCATGACCTTGAGAAAACTACTTAGTGTTTCTTGGTTTCATAATGACAGTGGGTGGGCCTCATCAATCCATCTGATTCCGAACCTCTAAATTTCAATCCCATGAAACACATTTTCATGAAACTAACTCATTTAAAGTAACCAAAAGTGCTACAGAATGCAAATCACAAATATTTCTGTTTGTGATCTCTGATTTTTTTGATTTGTTTGACATCAATGACATCAAACATGATTTTCTGATTTGTTTGACATCTCTTATTTTTGTTAAAAAAAATCTTTACAGAACTCTTTCATTTGATGATGGAATATATATTTGACATAATTACGAACTATGTTTAAATATTCTGTCCTAGGAAAGAGTGAAAGTTTCTAATGAAATGGAAACTATCATGTTTTAACATAAGCATTTTTAAAAAAAGAACCATGAAATTAAATGTGTGATATGTTTGTATCTTTAGGGTAAATACCCAGTAGTGCAATTGCTGGGTCATAGGGCAGTTCTATTTTCAACATTTTGAGGAACCTCCATGCTGTTTTCCAGAGTGGCTGCACCAGCTTGCATTCCCACCAACAGTGTAGGAGGGTTCCCCTTTCTCCGCATCCTCGCCAGCATCTGTCATTTCCTGACTTGTTGATTTTAGCCATTCTGATTGGTGTGAGGTGATATCTCATTGTGGTTTTGATTTGTATTTCCCTGATGCCGAGTGATATGGAGCACTTTTTCATGTGTCTGTTGGCCATCTGGATGTCTTCTTTGCAGAAGTGTCGGTTCATGTCCTCTGCCCATTTCTTGATTGGAATATTTGTTCTTTGGGCGTTGAGTTTGCTAAGTTCTTTATAGATTTTGGACACTAGTCCTTTATCTGATATGTCGTTTGCAAATATCTTCTCCCATTCTATCAGTTGTCTTTTGATTTTGGGAATTGGGAGGGAGACAAACCATAAGTGACTCTTAATCTCACGAAACAAACTGAGGGTTGCTGGGGGGAGGGGGGTTGGGAGAAGGGGGTGGGATTATGGACATTGGGGAGGGTATGTGCTTTGGTGAGTGCTGTGAAGTAAACCTGGTGATTCACAGACCTGTACCCCTGGGGATAAAAATATATGTTTATAAATGTGTGATATGTTTTTATTAAATTCTTAAGCTTTTGAAATAATATTAAATCAGAGGTTAATTTTATATATAAGTGTAAACATTTTCTGCAATGGAAATATCTTGGACATAATTTTAAAAGTCTATGAGAAATAAATTCAATATATATAAAATATATATTACATATATTATGTATTAGTTTGTTTCACTACAAATACTTAAGCCATTAAGAGAAAATTCAAACTCAGATCATCTACTTATATGATTTTTCAGTATTTGACTGCCAGTTGATTGAATGAGGTCTAATTTCTAGTTCACATGTATAGTACAGAGTATCTCTCTAAATAAAAAAGCCAAAAAAGTTGAGTGCAATTTTAAAATAGTGCTTTGTATAAAGACCATATTTTTTCCCACTTAGAAAAGGTAACCCTACAAACTCTAAAAAAAAAAAAAAAAAAAAAAGTCCAAGGGTGTCAACTACTATGAGGTAAGAGATAAACTCACCCTTACTAGAATTGCCTTGAATTATCTTCAATTCTTCATTTATCAGAAAACTTCAGGTAAATGTTTAAAATAGAAATTATAAGAGATATTCATGACAGTGTCAACTGAAGGTATCACCATACTTAATAAAACTGAATCACAGGATGCTTTAATGCAATAAGCTGTAATCTATATTTTAGATATGTCTTAGAAATAAAAGAAATCCCAGATAATATTAAAATGAGTGATTATATGTGTTTATGTATTTAACAATCATAAACATACATAAAGAATATTTCAAGTGTCTCAACAGAAATTAACTAAAGAAATTGGTGAGATAATAACACACGTTGTTTTGTCAAGGCATTTTAAAGACATGATACCATATGTAATTTCTATTGACTAATGGGTACTTTCTTAAACATAAAGAATAATTTCTGTTAAAATTACTAATCTAAAATGTTAGAACATTTATAATATATTATCAATATAATTAGTAATATTTTAACATTTCACCATACATTATTATTCTGTAGCCAAACTCCTTCAAAATTATTTATGGAAGCTCATTGTAATTTATAATACTTACGGTAGATTATTGCAAGTTCACAATTCAAACACATTTATCTCTAGTTCCCAGACATCTCTAAACTCCAACAGTAGCTTTCATTTTGTTCATTAATCTTCTACCCAGTTCCACTTTGGCACTTTCTCCAAAGAAGTTTCCCAGAGTTCTAGAAACTTAGTAATTTGCCATTTAATTTAGTTGACTGTTTCTGATGTCTGATCTTTAGCAAAAATTTAATAGCAATTACTGCACTCACAGAATTACATATAAAAGAGTGCCTAGGAATTCTCATGGTAGAGACAATTAAATATCTTCTGAAAACCAAGATTAATAAGGTTTGTAGGAACAGAAGATGGATTATCTAAATGATTTTCTTAACATTTAGAGAATAAATAAGAACTTTATGTAGTGTTTGTAAATACTTTCACCATCTGTTTAACTAAGTCTTCCTGTTCTTAATTAAATTTTTGCTGTGTTTCACCTTGAGGATAATGCAATTTTAGTAATGGGATTTTACTTACCAAAATATGGATCCAAAGTTCTTTTTGGTCTTAAGCTACAGATAGAAAATGGAAGAATTTTTTATGGTGACCTAATGGCTAACTATCCATTTTCTTGGGCACATTGGGAGCATGAGCATTTGGATTATAAAAATTAAATAATATATTTTTTTTCTTTTTCTATTTCAAAGTCAGAAAATCATTGCAAACTTAGTCTTTTACAGTGAACTTCTAGGTGATTCATTTATGAAATAGTCCTCTGTGTCTAAGAGAATTGTTAATTTATATTTTTCTCTTCTGGAAGGAAAGAATTTCCCAAGGGGTGAAAAGACAAGAAGCTAAACTTCCTTTTCAAAACAGGATCACACAACCTCAGACACTGAAAAATGAAGTTGAAAGTGAAATGGGGACTTGAATTCCAAAATTCTAACATAACAAGCCTTGGTAGGAAGGTCACAGTATGAAGGATAGTAGAAGCTTGCAGGAAGACTGGTGTCCAGGCTGAAAATCTACCCTCAGTCAGTGGGGATGGCCTCACGGTGATGGGTTCTGGTAAATTTCGGGAGGGGTTCTCAGGCCTCACGGTGATGGGTTCTGGTAAATTTCGGGAGGGGTTCTCAGTTCCAGGAATGCATTGCAGGTCTAAACCCCTCTTCCCAAACAGTATCAACTGTTTATCTTCTTATCATTCAAAATATTGATAGAATATGTTGAGCCAGTATCACCTTGATAGTAAGCTGTCAGTAATATTTTTTAAATAAAACCAATAAGGCTTATTGATCTCTGATCCAAATTAGGTGATTCTGTTGGTAAGAGTTCCCTATGACTTATACTTGGAATCATGTCAACTAGGTAGGAGTACCTTTTATATCATGATTCAAGTAACATTTTAAGTGACATTATGTCAAAGAGAGCACACTGTTTAGTTAATATGTTGTAGTTGGCCAATAGATCCATTCTTTAGAAAAACTTTGACAGAAAGAGGTGGAAGAGAGAAAGACTTCTTTGTGTCCAGTAACAGGAAGAGCAGGGAAGAATCACTCAAGTGTTTTTGCTTAAAACAACTTCTGTCCCTGTGTACAGTATGGCAGCACTCTCATTGATGGTCTCTTCTTCACTCCAAATCAACCCCGTACTAATAGTATTAATAGACTCTAATAGACTCGATAGTCTATTAGACTCGATAGAGTCTACTCTATCGAGTCCCTACTAATAGACTCGATACCACGATGCATTAGCAAGTGGTGATATTTTTTAAAATATTTTATTTATTTATTTAAGAGAGAGACAGTGAGGGAGAGCATGAGCGAGGAGAAGGTCAGAAGGAGAAGCAGACTCCCCATGAGCTGGGAGCCCGATGTGGGACTCGATCCCCGGACTCCAGGTTCATGACCTGAGCTGAAGGCAGTCGCTCAACCAACTGAGCCAAGGTGGTGATATTTTAATGAGATTTCACATAGAGAAAGAATAGTGAGGATTCACTACATATCCAAGAGCAAAACTTAATATGCTCCCTCAGGATCATGAATCTTTGTCCTAAGTTCACTGGCCACATCCTATCTCCTTTCTTCATGTAGAGTCTAAAAATAATTTCCTTGGACCTGAGACCTTCTTCTCTGCTCTCACCTTATACTATTCATTCAGCAAGTGATAGGCCATTAGTATCCTTGCCTCACTCAAGAATCAGTCATTAATTATCACTTAGTTAAGGAGCATCAATTATCATTTAAGAGTGTCTTTTGGATTTCTGATATCCTATTCTATGTTCCTTATCAAAATTTGTTTTATAAAGATGGCTTCTTATATAGAGTACTGGTAGAGGTTGGGTTGAGTGAGAAAGGGACAAGGCTAAAAGCGGCCAAAACCCACAACACTTCGAGTTTCAGTGGTATCACAGTTTGTTGTGATGGTGATGGTAGTAGTTTTCTTCATGACCTAGAATGCACTGAGATTTTGGTTTTGTTTTTATTTTCAGTTATGTAAAAAAAAAAAAAATATATATATATATATATATATATATATATATATATATATATATATGATGCTTATACTGTTTATGAGGGGGGAAAAAGTCCAAAAAAAATTCAGAATTCTTTCCCCCCACTTAGAGTCTTTGGAATATGAGAGTGGGGACCCATTTTAGTAGATGTATCATGGATTTTTACCCAAAGTCCTTCTTTCTTATATATGCTTAAACCAATAATCAAATGAAACAAAACACTATTCAACACCGAATTGACTACAACAAGTTCTGCCTCTAAGGTAATGGAAAAATTTCATGGTCTACTAAGTTTCTCAGTGTTATAAAACAGTCTGTTTCTCTGAGAGGTTTTAATGTTATATAAGGTTATTAGGCATTATAACACAGGAAGATACAAGGACAAGATCTCCAACCAAGGCTATATTTGCCTACACAAAACATTTACTATTGATCACTTGCTTTTCTGAGTTAATGTTTTAACTTCCCTAAAATAAGTAGTGTGTATCAGTGAGGGCCACATCTCCATATGCCACTTCAGTGAAACTCTGACACTAACCTGAAAGCCACACTTCTGGATGAAGTAGCAGGCCAGCAGCAGCCACATCACTAAGGAGCTCCTTCAATGTTTGTTCATTGCATGGTCCAGCTAATAACGCCAATGTCACACAAAATTTAATCTTTCACCTTCTTACCTTCATTTCTCTTTTTGTTGAAGTTGGTACTGTTGAAGTAATATGTATTTTAAATGATACAAAAGCATTTAACATGAAGAATAAAGATTAACATTCCAGTTCCCTCAGCCAAGTTTGACAGCCACAGGTACATACCCTCAGCAGTTTCCTGTAGATCTTTCCAGAAATCGGACAAAAATCTGCAATTTATATTGGGTGTATTGTTCCATACTTTGCTTTTTGTTTCAC